>NW_024412096.1:257500-260000 GCF_016920715.1 Anopheles arabiensis | reverse complement strand
GAACTCGACAGGAAAGCGCTGATTGCAAACATTTTGACTGGAAGTCCCTTGAAAATGGCGTTTTCGTTATTGGCATTATGTGGCACGTTTATTGTGGCTAGAACATTAATTATTCACCAAATGGCACCAAAGCTTGGCAAAAGTCGCGAAACACTCCTATCTCGACGCACCAGCAATCGCAACTTGATGCAAAATAAATTGCACAAGCTAATGATACTTGTACCATGCACAGTACACCGTACCAAAATATACCCCTGAAAGTGTGCAATTTGGTGCTACCCTAGGGAATATGTATGGGAAGCCTAGCTACGTGTGTCGCACGTTCCAAGTTGCATGGACGTCGAACAGAGGCATGCAAAAGCACCTATCTAGGGAATTACTCTACGTTCTAGTAGCAAGTGCGATTTTCCGGTCCAGCACGGCAGTACGCCTGCACGCATACACTCCATGTACCAAAAATGTACCAACCTAGGCGTTGCTCAGTAGCTTTTGGCGGCACATAGAAAAAGTATTCGAGTTCAGATTTTTGGAACTTAGCGTATTTTTAAAACTAATAACGAAAATTAAATTATAAATCGGTAAACGGCTAGGAGTTGCTCAGCAGCTTTTTGCGCAACGTGGCAAAAGTATTCGAGTTCAGATTTCGGGACGTAGCGTATTTTTCAATCATAATAAACCGAATCAAACATAACAATGATGAAACTTACACCATGTCCCAAGGTTGTGCACAAAACGTAACGATAAAGTGCTGGCGAAGTTAGAGGTGCACCAAAATTGTGTACCGATCAGGGAAAGTACTCTACGTTCCTATGATTTGGGTGAAAAGTGTTGATTAACTGCTGGTTAGAATAGACAGTTGCTTATCATACACATCGCAAACGAACACCCCTTAGTGAGCATTAGCAAAAGTCAATGGCACAAAGCAATTGCAATACAAACTGATCAAGTACATTAAAGAACGCTAAGTACCAGGACTTCTTTCCAAGAATGGTGTCCGCGACGGGAGGGCAAGCGTCCTTCCCAGGTTTTCCTAGTAAACCTTGTATGGTAAACATACCCAAGCGTGTCTGTAAGCACGCAACGAAAGTCACGAACGGGCACATACCTAGGGAATGTACTCTACGTACTTGGACTTTTGTCCAAGAATGGTGTCCGCGACGGTCGGGCACTGCGACGCAATAACCAAATCCTAGGATTGTAACTTTAGTGTGCACAAACATAAACATTAACGCGTTCGCTCGGGCTGCGCCGTCCGTGTTGAACACAAATGTGGGTGATTATATGCGTGGAGGGACAAAACATACGAGGAGGAGACAGTTTTCTGCACGATGTGCACAGAGCTCATTTCGTCGTCCCGGGCGAATGGAAAAACACAAACATCGCGAGTATCGTTCTAGGTTTCTGTCTATAAAAGGGCAGGCCAAAAGGTGACCGGTTGAGATAAGCGTTTTAAGCATACAAACACTTTATTGGAACTTTTGATACAAAAACAAGGTACGTACATGTAGGTTGTACCAACATGGACATCTATGAACGCGTACGCTCGGGCTGCGCCCTCCGTCTTGTACTTTCCTGATCGGTACACAGTTTTGGTGCACTGCTATTCCGACCGGCAACTTGTACCAACATATACATCCATGAACGCGTAAGTAGTGTACTTTCCCTGATCGGTACACACTGTTGGTGCACGGCATAAGAAAAGAGCTAAAATGGTCAAACTCAATCCATTTCAACAATAGATAGTCGATAGTAGCTGTGCCGATGAAGTAGGGCACGATGCAAGTTAATGTTGTTTAATGAATAACATGTCCGCCATACATTTCAGCACAAATTTGCTCGGTCAGACCTACAAAGTGCTATATCTCGAATACGAGGCGTCGGACTGGGGGTTGTAGAACAATTTTAAGTTCGTCTAATGATTCTACATCCGATTCTGGATAGCGGTTTTTGACCACTTTTCAATATTTTGTGACACCCCGAACCTAGGGGCAGCTCCTAGCTTTTTCAAAAATGTGCACCGAATGGGCTGGAGAGCTTCGTGTGGCTCAAAACATGTTTTTCGCTAAAACACCTCAAAACGTGTAAGAACGCACCCTAGCTCTTGTTTTTCAAAAGTTATGGCCATTTAAAGTGAGGTGGTTTTTTGCTTCAAAATAGCTATTTTACCCGTCCCTATGGCCATGCTTTAAATTTTCACGAAAATGCAAGGTCAGACCTAGGCCGGGCCATATCTTGAATACTAAACGTCGCAGACATTGGTCGTAGAACAATTTTAAGTTCGTCTAATGATTCTACATCCGATTCTGGATAGCGGTTTTTGACCACTTATCAATATTTTTGTGACACCCCGAACCTAGGGGCAGCTCCTAGCTTTTTCAAAAATGTGCACCGAACGGGCCGGAGAGCTCGTGTGGCTCAAAACATGTTTTTCGCTAAAACACCTCAAAACGTGTGGGCGAACGCACCCTAGCTCTTGTTTTTCAAAAGTTATGGCCATTTA
>NW_024412096.1:245000-247500 GCF_016920715.1 Anopheles arabiensis | reverse complement strand
AATTTTATTGAACGACGGCAGCACCCCAACTTATGTTGGACCAGGGCGCACGTCAGTAGTTGATCTTACTTTTGCGAGCCGAACCGTAGCAAGATCATTTAAGTGGGAGGTGTTATCTAGCTATATGAACTCTGATCATCGTGCAATACGAATAGATCTTGAGACGCAAAGCGTGCGTAATCTGTCCCGACCCATAACGGGATGGAGCATCAAGTATTTTAGCAAAGATATATTTGAAGTTATGATGCAAGCCGCTTTTGAGACCGAGGTCACAACAAGCGAAGACTTAATGCGTATACTTGTCACGGCGTGTAATGCGACGATGACTAAACGTAAGAGGTACACTCTAACAAGAGTGCATTTTGGTGGACGTTAGAGATTGAGGCACTTCGCAAAGAGTGCAAACACCGCGATCGATTAGCGCAAAGAGCTTTTAATACTGATCTCTATTCTACTTTTAGGGACGAGTTCAAGGTGGCACGGAATGCCCTCAAGCGATTGATCAAGCATACCCGACAGAGGAAGTGGAAAGAGTTCCTGGGAACAGCGAACAACGCATCATTTGGTATAGTATATCATACGTTCAAGAAAGTGGCCGAGGTTCGATTGGACCCCGAACTATGACATTAGACGAGTTTAGGGAAGTGGTGAGCGAGCTTTTTCCTACTCACCCAAACACGGTGTGGCCTGACTATCGTATCGATCAGCCACGAGAGTTTGAAAGGGTAACTAATGATGAGATTCTTGCGGTTGCCAGGAGACTACCCAACAAGAAGGCGCCGGGACCAGATGGTATCCCGAATGAGGCGCTGAAAGTTGGTATGTTGACTGCAACCGATGCATTTTGCAGGGTTTACCAAGGCTGTTTAGAGAACGCGAAGTTCCCCGATGAGTGGAAAAGGCAGAGGTTGGTGTTAATACCGAAGCCGAACAAACCACCAGGGGAACCGGGTTCAGTTCGCCCCATTTGTCTACTAGACGGGGCAGGTAAAGGTTTAGAACGCATCATAGTGCAACGGTTAAATGCACACATCGAGGAGGTCAACGGACTGTCTGACGACCAATTTGGTTTCAGAAGTCGTCGATCAACAGTTGATGCGATTCAACGGGTGGTGGACATTGTTTCGGTAGCTAGAAGTAGAAACAGATACAGTGGACGGTATTGTGCGGTTGTTACATTAGATGTTACTAATGCTTTTAACAGTGCTTCATGGTTGGCGATTGCAAATGCTTTACAGAGAATTAACACTCCTAAATATCTTTATGATATCATTGGTGATTATTTTAGGAATCGTGTGCTGATGTATGATACCACAGATGGACCGGCAGAGATTGCAGTCACATCGGGTGTACCTCAAGGCTCGGTACTTGGCCCAACGTTATGGAACCTCATGTACGACGGAGTCCTACGAGTTGCAATGGTGGAAGGTGCACGGATTATCGGCTATGCAGACGATATAGTACTGTTGGTGGAAGGTAATTGTGTTGATGATATTGAAATTCTCGTTTCCAGTCAGATTCGTATCATCGACCGATGGATGACCGACAACGGATTAAAGATAGCCCCGACCAAGACCGAGTTTATTATGGTCAGTTCCCATCAGAGGATACAGCATGGGGCTATCAGGGTAGGTGATCACGTAGTACATTCGTCGCGCAGCTTAAAGTATTTGGGATGGTCTTAGATGACCGCCTCGATTACACTTCACACATCAGGTATGCGGTGGAGAGAGCGACGAAGCTATGGACCACCTTGGTAAGGATGATGCCTAATAAGGCAGGTCCGAGTAGTAATGCTAGGCGAGCAATTGCTCTTACTGTTGTGGCGAAGGTCCGGTATGCCTCGCCCATTTGGTGTCATACCCTTAGATTTGCTAACCGTAGACAATGGCTACGACGGTTTTACCGGCCAGTAGTCCAGCGAGTTATCTCTTCTTTCAGGACAACTTCTCATGATGCAGTCTGCGTGCTTGCGGGAATGATCCCGCTTCATCTCCTCCTGGACGAGGACTCCAGGACTTTTCATCGGAGACGAGCAGAGAACATCGCCGGATCGGTTGCACGTAACATGGAACGTGTCACAACTATGGAACGATGGCAACGAGAATGGGATGAGAGTGTTCACGGTCGGTGGACATACCGTCTCATACCCGACGTCAACAGATGGATAAGTAGAAGATTTGGTGGTGTAGATTTCTTTCTTTCTCAGTTTCTTTCCAGCCATGGCTTCTACGCCTACCAGCTTCATCGGATGCAGTTAACGGGTTCGCCGCTATGCGATGCGTGCGAGGAACCTGAGGACGCCGAACACACGATATTCCATTGTGTACGTCATCGTGAATTGATCATCAGACTTCAGCATCAAGTCGACGAGGAGTTAACGCCGGAGAACATCATCGACGTTATGTCTGCTAACAGATATAACTGGAGCATGGTTCATCAAGCAGTACGGACGATTATGATTCGACAACAACATCGAAGACACGTCATCGAACGAGGC
>NW_024412096.1:235000-242500 GCF_016920715.1 Anopheles arabiensis | reverse complement strand
CTAGTACAGTTGTGTTAATTGTTTATTTCACGATCTGGTCTTTTGGCTGGATCGTGAAAAAAACGCTAAGTCCCAAATCCTGAACTCGAGAAGAAAGCGCCAATGACAACGTTTTTGACTGGAGCTCCTAGCATTCGGCTTTTTCTACTTTGAAGGGATGTACTGTTGTATGAATTGTTTATTCACGAACTGGTCGTTTGATTGGATCGTGAAAAAATCGCTCAGTCCCAAATCCTGAACTCGACAGGAAAGCGCTGATTGCAAACATTTTGACTGGAAGTCCCTTGAAAATGGCGTTTTCGTTATTGGCATTATGTGGCACGTTTATTGTGGCTAGAACATTAATTATTCACCAAATGGCACCAAAGCTTGGCAAAAGTCGCGAAACACTCCTATCTCGACGCACCAGCAATCGCAACTTGATGCAAAATAAATTGCACGAGCTAATGATACTTGTACCATGCACAGTACACCGTACCAAAATATACCCCTGAAAGTGTGCAATTTGGTGCTACCCTAGGGAATATGTATGGGGAAGCCTAGCTACGTGTGTCGCACGTTCCAAGTTGCATGGACGTCGAACAGAGGCATGCAAAAGCACCTATCTAGGGAATTACTCTACGTTCTAGTAGCAAGTGCGATTTTCCGGTCCAGCACGGCAGTACGCCTGCACGCATACACTCCATGTACCAGAAATGTACCAACCTAGGCGTTGCTCAGTAGCTTTTAGCGGCACATAGAAAAAGTATTCGAGTTCAGATTTTTGTGACTTAGCGTATTTTTAAAACTAATAACGAAAATTAAATTTTAAATCGGTAAACGGCTAGGAGTTGCTCAGTAGCTTTTGGCGGCACATAGAAAAAGTATTCGAGTTCAGATTTTTGGGACTTAGCGTATTTTTAAAACTAATAACGAAAATTAAATTATAAATCGGTAAACGGCTAGGAGTTGCTCAGTAGCTTTTTGCGCAACGTGGCAAAAGTATTCGAGTTCAGATTTCTTGGACGTAGCGTATTTTTCAATCATAATAAACCGAATCAAACATAACAATGATGAAACTTACACCATGTCCCAAGGTTGTGCACAAAACGTAACGATAAAGTGCTGGCGAAGTTAGAGGTGCACCAAAATTGTGTACCGATCAGGAAAGTACTCTACGTTCCTATGATTTGGGTGAAAAGTGTTGATTAACTGCTGGTAAGAATAGACAGTTGCTTATCATACACATCGCAAACGAACACCCCTTAGTGAGCATTAGCAAAAGTCAATGGCACAAAGCAATTGCAATACAAACTGATCAAGTACATTAAAGAACGCTAAGTACCAGGACTTCTTTCCAAGAATGGTGTCCGCGACGGGAGGGCAAGCGTCCTTCCCAGGTTTTCCTAGTAAACCTTGTATGGTAAACATACCCAAGCGTGTCTGTAAGCACGCAACGAAAGTCACGAACGGGCACATACCTAGGGAATGTACTCTACGTACTTGGACTTTTGTCCAAGAATGGTGTCCGCGACGGTCGGGCACTGCGACGCAATAACCAAATCCTAGGATTGTAACTTTAGTGTGCACAAACATAAACATTAACGCGTTCGCTCGGGCTGCGCCGTCCGTGTTGAACACAAATGTGGGTGATTATATGCGTGGAGGGACAAAAACATACGAGGAGGAGACAGTTTTCTGCACGATGTGCACAGAGCTCATTTCGTCGTCCCGGGCGAATGGAAAAACACAAACATCGCGAGTATCGTTCTAGGTTTCTGTCTATAAAGGGCAGGCCAAAAGGTGACCGGTTGAGATAAGCATTTTAAGCATACAAACACTTTATTGGAACTTTTGATACAAAAACAAGGTACGTACATGTAGGTTGTACCAACATGGACATCTATGAACGCGTACGCTCGGGCTGCGCCCTCCGTCTTGTACTTTCCTGATCGGTACACAGTTTTGGTGCACTGCTATTCCGACCGGCAACTTGTACCAACATATACATCCATGAACGCGTAAGTAGTGTACTTTCCCTGATCGGTACACACTGTTGGTGCACGGCATAAGAAAAGAGCTAAAATGGTCAAACTCAATCCATTTCAACAATAGATAGTCGATAGTAGCTGTGCCGATGAAGTAGGGCACGATGCAAGTTAATGTTGTTTAATGAATAACATGTCCGCCATACATTTCAGTACAAAATTGCTCGGTCAGACCTACAAAGTGCTATATCTCGAATACGAGGCGTCGGACTGGGGGTTGTAGAACAATTTTAAGTTCGTCTAATGATTCTACATCCGATTCTGGATAGCGGTTTTTGACCACTTTTCAATATTTTGTGACACCCCGAACCTAGGGGCAGCTCCTAGCTTTTTTCAAAAATGTGCACCGAACGGGCCGGAGAGCTCGTGTGGCTCAAAACATGTTTTTCGCTAAAACACCTCAAAACGTGTAAGGAACGCACCCTAGATGATGAAAAGTGCAATCAGAATGTCAATCGACAACTTTGTTGGGGTACCATTTTACTCTACGGGCCAGTAGCTTAGGCGCGCCAACAGCGCTTTCCTTTCGGGTTCCCATTTTTGCCCTCCTGGGATTATGATCATTTGTTCATTGCCTACTATAGGGAGGGTACCTTGCTACGAGGTCAAACATGAAGATTGCACCAAATCGTAGTTTTTACCTCTATTTAGTCGTAGGAGCATGGTTTGCAGTGGCAGTGGGTCATTAAGCCCCCGTTTGGGTCATACGTCCCCTCCGCGATAAAAATCGTCGTATGCCTATAGTCCGAACTAATGAAGCAAAAGTGGTGTCTGGTGGGCTCTGCCGATGATTTTAACCTATGATTTTGAGCTTCCACCCTATCAAAACGTTCCTGGAGCAGTACATCACGGGTCTACGGACCCAAAGACTTCGTCGTGATGGTTTCTAGTAAAAAGTTGTAACAGCTAAGGGTTTTGAATACGCGTATATTAACCATTGCTTGAAACTAAGCTTCGTTGTCTTTAAACTCTGCAAGACCAATCGAACTTCTTAGGGAAACCCGAAGGATTCACGCTAAGCTCGATGAGCTATAATGGGTAGTGGTGCATGATCTGGTGTTCCTTGGATCTAATCCAATGAATAAATTTATGAGGGTATATATGGTGCAGGGCACAAAGCGTGATGAAACCGGGTCTCCCTACCAAATGTGGCATATTTTTTCCCTGAGAGCGAAGCTCAGACCCACGTAGGGGAGAGCGAAGTGGAACTTAAATGTTCTATGCAGCAAATGTTCGCCATGCGGATAAACAAGTTGGAATAGTTCAATGTAGTGTAATGCAAACACGAATCGCAAATAACGATACGGGACCCAGAAGCAATTCTGCGGATCCCTCGGGGAGTGGTGAGTTGATATAAATTAGAGGTGAAAGTCCAAGTTGTTCAAGCTCCGGCTCGGCAGCCGATACGAGGTTCCTGTTGGGCTTTGTACATCGCGCAGAGGCGCCGTTCGGTTCTAACAATGATTCCCGCCACCATGTTCCATGCGTGCAGAGATCCGTTAGAGCTCGTTCAATGTGTCCCGCCGTGATTACGAAAAAGTCCAACAGTTGACCAAGTTGGGGGTGCGTCAAGTAAACGCGCAGAGATGCCGTTCGGTTTAGAGCAATGTCTCCCGTATCACGTTGGAGTTCTTCCACTAGTGCAGAGAGATCGCTGAACCGTTCAATGTGTCCCGTCGTGGTGTGCTTGTACCGAACACTTAGGATACACCATGCTTTGTTGGTTTGGGATAGGAGTGGTCGCGCAACTGCCTCCACGCCGCAAAGTGCCAGTTCGGATTGAAGGTCAACTTTAGCCGTTCAATGCATCAGTCGGTGGGTGTTCAGATGGCATCACAACTTCCCTAGGTGCTTAAGTTGGTTGGGTTGTAAAACATGTGCACATGCGCAGAGTATCGTGCGTACTAGCAAAGTCTCCCGTCACGGTGGTTATGAATGAGTTCCATTCAGTGCAGAGATCGTTAGTGCGTGCAATGTGTACCAGTCGATGTGTCGTACCGGAATACAACCCCGCTTAGAGGCCCGTCGCTCGAAGAGGACAAGCAAGAGTGCGCAGAGTGCCGTACTGGCCTAGCAATGTCTCCAGACAGACGTAGGAACACCCGACGCAGTGCAGAGAGTAGATCCGCTAGCCGTGTGCAATGCATCCGACGTTGTCTGCTTGTGCAGTCTATCGAGTGGCGCCAACGACGCTCCGGCGTCACAGAACAAATCTCGGTGGTCACGGGGACTTGCGCCTCGCGTGATCAAGAGTGTAGTTCGTGTTCAAGCAATTGACTCGAATTCTGGTTGATCCTACCAGTGATATACGCTCGTCTCAAAGGTTAAGCCATGCATGTCTAAGTACAAGCTTCCTAGAAAGTGAAACCGCATAAGGCTCAGTATAACAGCTATAATTTACAAGATCCTCATCCAAACAGTTACTTGGATAACTGTGGAAAAGCCAGAGCTAATACATGCATTATGCCGGGACTGTTGGCCTCCGGGTCGGCGGAACTGGTGCACTTATTAGTTAAACCAATCGCCTCCGGGCGCTTTGAGTTGAAATCTGGATAAGGATGCCGATCGTACGGTCGCTTGCGACTGACGACAGATCTTTCAAATGTCTGCCCTATCAACTATTGATGGTAGTGTAGAGGACTACCATGGTTGCGACGGGTAACGGGGAATCAGGGTTCGATTCCGGAGAGGAGCCTGAGAAATGGCTACCACATCCAAGGAAGGCAGCAGGCGCGTAAATTACCCAATCCCGGCACGGGGAGGTAGTGACGAGAAATAACAATATGGACCTCTCTAACGATGGTCCATAATTGGAATGAGTTGAGCATAAATCCTTTGCAAGGATCAAGTGGAGGGCAAGTCTGGTGCCAGCAGCCGCGGTAATTCCAGCTCCACTAGCGTATATTAAAGTTGTTGCGGTTAAAACGTTCGAAGTTGATACCCCGTCCAGACTCGCGTCCGTCGCGGGCGCCCGGCCTCTCGGTTGGGACCGTCCGTGTACGCGCTCGCGGCTGCGACTCACAATGGTGTACCTGGGCGTTCTACTCCGTGACGGGTCAGGACTTGTCGCCGCGACCTCGTCGGTCAAGGTCTTGTTCGACCCAGCTTCATGGTGCCCGGGAACTCTCGTTTACCTTGAACAAATTAGAGTGCTCAAAGCAGGCTAGTTCAAAGCGTCCGGTCCTCCGGGGCCGGCGTTGGCCGAGAATAATTTTGCATGGAATAATGGAACATGACCTCGGTCTGAGTGGTTTCGTTGGTTTGTAATAGACCAAGAGGTAATGATTAACAGAAGTAGTCGGGGCATTGGTATTACGGCGCGAGAGGTGAAATTCGTAGACCGTCGTAGGACCCACAGAAGCGAAAGCGTTTGCCAAGGATGCTTTCATTAATCAAGAACGAAAGTTAGAGGATCGAAGGCGATTAGATACCGCCCTAGTTCTAACCGTAAACGATGCCAATTAGCAATTGGGAGACGCTACCTACCTTCGGTGCTCTCAGTAGCTTCCGGGAAACCAAAATCGGGTTCCGGGGAAGTATGGTTGCAAAGTTGAAACTTAAAGGAATTGACGGAAGGGCACCACAAGAAGTGGAGCTTGCGAGCTCGACCCGAACGGACGTGTTTGCGCAGTGCTCCGTGTGGTGAGAGGGTGTTCGTGAGAGCGAGAGAGTGGGAGCGATTGATATCCGTGTATCGAATAATAGTGAGCGTGTGTATGCGAAGCGGAAGCGAGTGAACTTTGGAACCATCTGGAACTTTCTCGGCTGTGGCCGTGCGTGGTTTTCTTTTGCCCGTGCGTTTGTGTATGCGTTTGTGAGTGTGTCCGCAAGCGAGTGGAACATTCTCGGCTGTTGACGCGCGTGGCGCTTCGTTGTCCGGGCTTGTGTTTCGTGTAAGCGAATGTGTGCGCGAGAACGAGGAGAGTTTTCTGGAACTATCTAGAACTTTCTCGGCTGTTGCCGTGCGTGGCTTCCTTTTGCCCGCGCGGGTGTGCATGCGTGTGTGAGTGTGTGCGCAAGCGAGTGGAACATTCTCGGCCGTTGACGCGCGCGGTGCTCCGTTGCCCACGCGTGTGCTTCGTGAAAGCGTGAGTGTGTGCGCGAGCGAGAGTAGAATACTCTGGAACTATCTAGAACTTTCTCGACAGTTGCCGCGCGTGGCTTCCTTTGCCCGCGCGTGTGTGTATGTGTGAGTGTGTGCGCAAGCGAGTGGAACATTCTCGGCAGTTGCCGCGTGTGGCGCTCCGTCCTCGCGCGCGCGAGAAAATTTCTTGAATTATCTAGAACTTTCTCGACAGTGTGTGCGCAAGCGAGTGGAACATTCTCGGCTGTTGCCGCGTGTGGCGCTCCGTTGCTTGCGCGTAGCGTTCCGTGTCACTGTGTGCGTTTTCCATAGCATCACAGCGCCGGGAAATTCGTGGTGGCGGGGGTAGCAACCCGCCACCATGGATAAGCAACTGAGAGGAAGGACCATATCGGTCGATGAGCGTCCTGCGGTCGTTATAAGGAAGCTGGTAAGCGAGAAAAACTCAGGACCATCGTAGAGGAACCGTCATCAGCAGGAGTGCCAGCGAGGACCATGGCGACGGGAGGAGTGAAATCGACGGGAACGGCGACGAAACTGGCGACTTCAACACCGGTTTCCACCGGAGAAGTGCGTCGGATGCTGGCGGATGCAAAGCTGACAATGAGACGTTGGTCGGCATTGTCAAGCGGCTGGAGGAGCAAATCCAGTTGCTGCGCTTGCAAATGGAGGCCTCAACGAGCAGCTGAAGGAAGCGCAAAGGGAGGTAAGAGAGGCGCGTGAAGAAGCTCGGGTACGCGAAGCGGAACACCGCGAAGAGCTTCGCAAGGAGAAGGAGCTGTTCAACGCTCTTCTAGCGCAAACCCTTGGTGGAACCAGCGGAGCTCGGCTAGAGAGCCAGCAGGAACTGCAGCGAGAGCAGGAGCTGCTTCGGAGGATGGAAAGCCAGCAACGACAGGAACAGCGGCAACAGCTGGAAGATCAACAGCGCCAAAGGTGGCGTCAGCAGCAGCAGAAACAACAACGGCAGCAGCGGCTACCTGCGCAGCAATGGCCGACGGTGCAGCAGAGCGTGCGTGCTCAGCGTCAGGGCGTGACGGAGTCGGCATCCTCGGCGGTACCGGACGAGGCAGGAACGTGGGTGGAGGTCGTTCGCGGCAATCGGCGCGGGAATAAGCAGAACGGAGTGAATCTGCCCCAGCAGTCAGCCCAGCGGCAGCCAGCAGACCGGCAGCATCAGCAGTGGCCGCACCAGCAAAATGGGCAGCAGCAGCAGCAGCGGATGGGCAACCATCAGCAGGAGAAGCGGCGTCCGCGACGAAAACGCCCGGATGAAATCGTCGTTGTGCCCGCCCCAGGAGTGTCCTTCAAGGAAATGTATGTGAAGATACGGACCAACCCGCGGATTGCCGATTTCCAGCGGCAAATTGGGGTTGGCAGAAGAACGCC
>NW_024412096.1:212500-215000 GCF_016920715.1 Anopheles arabiensis | reverse complement strand
TGTATTATGTGTTGACTTAGTTGACGTGTCATGTGCTTGGATGATTAGCGTACGGGTCATGTATGGTGCGCTTGCTTCAGTTGAAGGGATGTACTAGTACAGTTGTATTAATTGTTTATTTCACGATCTGGTCTTTTGGCTGGATCGTGAAAAAAACGCTAAGTCCCAAATCCTGAACTCGAGAAGAAAGCGCCAATGACAACGTTTTTGACTGGAGCTCCCTAGCATTCGGCTTTTTCTACTTTGAAGGGATGCACTGTTGTATGAATTGTTTATTCACGAACTGGTCGTTTGATTGGATCGTGAAAAAATCGCTCAGTCCCAAATCCTGAACTCGACAGGAAAGCGCTGATTGCAAACATTTTGACTGGAAGTCCCTTGAAAATGGCGTTTTCGTTATTGGCATTATGTGGCACGTTTATTGTGGCTAGAACATTAATTATTCACCAAATGGCACCAAAGCTTGGCAAAAGTCGCGAAACACTCCTATCTCGACGCACCAGCAATCGCAACTTGATGCAAAATAAATTGCACGAGCTAATGATACTTGTACCATGCACAGTACACCGTACCAAAATATACCCCTGAAAGTGTGCAATTTGGTGCTACCCTAGGGAATATGTATGGGGAAGCCTAGCTACGTGTGTCGCACGTTCCAAGTTGCATGGACGTCGAACAGAGGCATGCAAAAGCACCTATCTAGGGAATTACTCTACGTTCTAGTAGCAAGTGCGATTTTCCGGTCCAGCACGGCAGTACGCCTGCACGCATACACTCCATGTACCAGAAATGTACCAACCTAGGCGTTGCTCAGTAGCTTTTAGCGGCACATAGAAAAAGTATTCGAGTTCAGATTTTTGGGACTTAGCGTATTTTTAAAACTAATAACGAAAATTAAATTTTAAATCGGTAAACGGCTAGAGTTGCTCAGTAGCTTTTGGCGGCACATAGAAAAAGTATTCGAGTTCAGATTTTTGGGACTTAGCGTATTTTTAAAACTAATAACGAAAATTAAATTATAAATCGGTAAACGGCTAGGAGTTGCTCAGTAGCTTTTTGCGCAACGTGGCAAAAGTATTCGAGTTCAGATTTCTTGGACGTAGCGTATTTTTCAATCATAATAAACCGAATCAAACATAACAATGATGAAACTTACACCATGTCCCAAGGTTGTGCACAAAACGTAACGATAAAGTGCTGGCGAAGTTAGAGGTGCACCAAAATTGTGTACCGATCAGGGAAAGTACTCTACGTTCCTATGATTTGGGTGAAAAGTGTTGATTAACTGCTGGTTAGAATAGACAGTTGCTTATCATACACATCGCAAACGAACACCCCTTAGTGAGCATTAGCAAAAGTCAATGGCACAAAGCAATTGCAATACAAACTGATCAAGTACATTAAAGAACGCTAAGTACCAGGACTTCTTTCCAAGAATGGTGTCCGCGACGGGAGGGCAAGCGTCCTTCCCAGGTTTTCCTAGTAAACCTTGTATGGTAAACATACCCAAGCGTGTCTGTAAGCACGCAACGAAAGTCACGAACGGGCACATACCTAGGGAATGTACTCTACGTACTTGGACTTTTGTCCAAGAATGGTGTCCGCGACGGTCGGGCACTGCGACGCAATAACCAAATCCTAGGATTGTAACTTTAGTGTGCACAAACATAAACATTAACGCGTTCGCTCGGGCTGCGCCGTCCGTGTTGAACACAAATGTGGGTGATTATATGCGTGGAGGGACAAAAACATACGAGGAGGAGACAGTTTTCTGCACGATGTGCACAGAGCTCATTTCGTCGTCCCGGGCGAATGGAAAAACACAAACATCGCGAGTATCGTTCTAGGTTTCTGTCTATAAAAGGGCAGGCCAAAAGGTGACCGGTTGAGATAAGCATTTTAAGCATACAAACACTTTATTGGAACTTTTGATACAAAAACAAGGTACGTACATGTAGGTTGTACCAACATGGACATCTATGAACGCGTACGCTCGGGCTGCGCCTCCGTCTTGTACTTTCCCTGATCGGTACACAGTTTTGGTGCACTGCTATTCCGACCGGCAACTTGTACCAACATATACATCCATGAACGCGTAAGTAGTGTACTTTCCCTGATCGGTACACACTGTTGGTGCACGGCATAAGAAAAGAGCTAAAATGGTCAAACTCAATCCATTTCAACAATAGATAGTCGATAGTAGCTGTGCCGATGAAGTAGGGCACGATGCAAGTTAATGTTGTTTAATGAATAACATGTCCGCCATACATTTCAGTACAAAATTGCTCGGTCAGACCTACAAAGTGCTATATCTCGAATACGAGGCGTCGGACTGGGGGTTGTAGAACAATTTTAAGTTCGTCTAATGATTCTACATCCGATTCTGGATAGCGGTTTTTGACCACTTTTCAATATTTTGTGACACCCCGAACCTAGGGGCAGCTCCTAGCTTTTTCAAAAATGTGCACCGAACGGGCCGGAGAGCTCGTGTGGCTCAAAA
>NW_024412096.1:195000-197500 GCF_016920715.1 Anopheles arabiensis | reverse complement strand
TCCCTTGAAAATGGCGTTTTCGTTATTGGCATTATGTGGCACGTTTATTGTGGCTAGAACATTAATTATTCACCAAATGGCACCAAAGCTTGGCAAAAGTCGCGAAACACTCCTATCTCGACGCACCAGCAATCGCAACTTGATGCAAAATAAATTGCACGAGCTAATGATACTTGTACCATGCACAGTACACCGTACCAAAATATACCCCTGAAAGTGTGCAATTTGGTGCTACCCTAGGGAATATGTATGGGGAAGCCTAGCTACGTGTGTCGCACGTTCCAAGTTGCATGGACGTCGAACAGAGGCATGCAAAAGCACCTATCTAGGGAATTACTCTACGTTCTAGTAGCAAGTGCGATTTTCCGGTCCAGCACGGCAGTACGCCTGCACGCATACACTCCATGTACCAGAAATGTACCAACCTAGGCGTTGCTCAGTAGCTTTTAGCGGCACATAGAAAAGTATTCGAGTTCAGATTTTGGGACTTAGCGTATTTTTAAAACTAATAACGAAAATTAAATTTTAAATCGGTAAACGGCTAGGAGTTGCTCAGTAGCTTTTGGCGGCACATAGAAAAGTATTCGAGTTCAGATTTTTGGACTTAGCGTATTTTTAAAACTAATAACGAAAATTAAATTATAAATCGGTAAACGGCTAGAGTTGCTCAGTAGCTTTTTGCGCAACGTGGCAAAAGTATTCGAGTTCAGATTTCTTGGACGTAGCGTATTTTTCAATCATAATAAACCGAATCAAACATAACAATGATGAAACTTACACCATGTCCCAAGGTTGTGCACAAAACGTAACGATAAAGTGCTGGCGAAGTTAGAGGTGCACCAAAATTGTGTACCGATCAGGGAAAGTACTCTACGTTCCTATGATTTGGGTGAAAAGTGTTGATTAACTGCTGGTTAGAATAGACAGTTGCTTATCATACACATCGCAAACGAACACCCCTTAGTGAGCATTAGCAAAAGTCAATGGCACAAAGCAATTGCAATACAAACTGATCAAGTACATTAAAGAACGCTAAGTACCAGGACTTCTTTCCAAGAATGGTGTCCGCGACGGGAGGGCAAGCGTCCTTCCCAGGTTTTCCTAGTAAACCTTGTATGGTAAACATACCCAAGCGTGTCTGTAAGCACGCAACGAAAGTCACGAACGGGCACATACCTAGGGAATGTACTCTACGTACTTGGACTTTTGTCCAAGAATGGTGTCCGCGACGGTCGGGCACTGCGACGCAATAACCAAATCCTAGGATTGTAACTTTAGTGTGCACAAACATAAACATTAACGCGTTCGCTCGGGCTGCGCCGTCCGTGTTGAACACAAATGTGGGTGATTATATGCGTGGAGGGACAAAAACATACGAGGAGGAGACAGTTTTCTGCACGATGTGCACAGAGCTCATTTCGTCGTCCCGGGCGAATGGAAAACACAAACATCGCGAGTATCGTTCTAGGTTTCTGTCTATAAAAGGGCAGGCCAAAAGGTGACCGGTTGAGATAAGCATTTTAAGCATACAAACACTTTATTGGAACTTTTGATACAAAAACAAGGTACGTACATGTAGGTTGTACCAACATGGACATCTATGAACGCGTACGCTCGGGCTGCGCCCTCCGTCTTGTACTTTCCCTGATCGGTACACAGTTTTGGTGCACTGCTATTCCGACCGGCAACTTGTACCAACATATACATCCATGAACGCGTAAGTAGTGTACTTTCCCTGATCGGTACACACTGTTGGTGCACGGCATAAGAAAAGAGCTAAAATGGTCAAACTCAATCCATTTCAACAATAGATAGTCGATAGTAGCTGTGCCGATGAAGTAGGGCACGATGCAAGTTAATGTTGTTTAATGAATAACATGTCCGCCATACATTTCAGTACAAAATTGCTCGGTCAGACCTACAAAGTGCTATATCTCGAATACGAGGCGTCGGACTGGGGGTTGTAGAACAATTTTAAGTTCGTCTAATGATTCTACATCCGATTCTGGATAGCGGTTTTTGACCACTTTTCAATATTTTGTGACACCCCGAACCTAGGGGCAGCTCCTAGCTTTTTTCAAAAATGTGCACCGAACGGGCCGGAGAGCTCGTGTGGCTCAAAACATGTTTTTCGCTAAAACACCTCAAAACGTGTAAGGAACGCACCCTAGATGATGAAAAGTGCAATCAGAATGTCAATCGACAACTTTGTTGGGGTACCATTTTTACTCTACGGGCCAGTAGCTTAGGCGCGCCAACAGCGCTTTCCTTTCGGGTTCCCATTTTTGCCCTCCTGGGATTATGATCATTTGTTCATTGCCTACTATAGGGAGGGTACCTTGCTACGAGGTCAAACATGAAGATTGCACCAAATCGTAGTTTTTACCTCTATTTAGTCGTAGGAGCATGGTTTGCAGTGGCAGTGGGTCATTAAGCCCCCGTTTGGGTCATACGTCCCTCCGCGATAAAAATCGTCGTATGCCTATAGTCCGAACTAATG
>NW_024412096.1:175000-185000 GCF_016920715.1 Anopheles arabiensis | reverse complement strand
GGCCGTCTTGCCTGCGTCCACCAAGCTTTGGATGGCACTGATGGTGGATCGTCCACGACGAAAGCCGTACTGCGCGTCCGAAAGCTGCGGTGAATCCGGGTCCTCGAGGTGTCTGTTCAGGCGATTGAGGATAAGCCGCTCCAGCACTTTGCCTAGTGCGTCCAGCATGCACAGTGGCCTGTAGGAGCTGCTTTCTCCGGGGCTTTACCTGGCTTGGGCAGCAGTACCAAGCGCTGCCGTTTCCACTGTTGCGGAAACGTACCAGTGTTGAGGCAGTCCTGGTACACACGGCAGAGAACCCCGGGTACTTCTCAATCGCGACCTTCACCGCAGCATTGGGGATCCCATCCAGTCCTGGCGCCTTCCTTAAAGCCATATGAGCCGCGATCTCCTGCAGCTCTTCGGGGTCACACGTTCTAAATTGACGCTCCCGAATCGACATCGCCGGTTTCCGGCCAAGAGACCGGTGGGTGGGTGGGGAACAGATCGGAAACGATCCGTCCCAGCTCGACCGGGTCTGTCTCAGGCGGTACACGACTGCCGCGCAGATGAGACAGAACAACCTGATACCCCATTCCAAACTCGTTCTCCTCGGCGATGTCGATAAGCTTAGCAAACTCTGCGCGTTTGCTAGCTTTAATGGCTTTCTCCAATCTGGTCTTCGCAGTCCGGTGCTCAGCTGCGGCGAGACTCCTCTCCTGCAGATCGGCGGTTAGGCGCATCCGTTCACGGGCCGCAATGCACTCATTCCGCAGCTCTTCAATTACCGGTGACCACCAAAAGACGTCGCGATGTTGATGCTGCAACACGTTGGGGCCCGCTACGGCAATGTCGCACGCGTCGACCATTGCGTCGACTAAGCCAGCATGGGTCGTCGCCTGTTCCACAAAGTTCACGTCCTCGAGAGCAGAACGGAAACTCTTCATGGAACTGCGTGGTAATCCATCGCCTACCAGCGCAGATAACGCGTTGCCGGCCGGCTGACGGACCACCATTCGACGACCCGCGGGACTGTTGTTCTGCTTCCCCAACGGTGTATGTCACCAGTTGGTGATCGGACCGGGCAAACTCGTGCACCTCCCACGTTTCTGGCCGAGCGATGGACTGAGTGGCGAAGCAGACGTCAATGACGCTGCTGGTGGCCGCTCCTCTGCCAATGAACGTGGGTTGATTCCCGGAGTTGACCACTTGTAGCTGAACACTCTGCACTAGCTGCAGCAGATCTTCACCTCTCTGGCTGTTCCTGGCACTACCCCACTCCGTGTGCCAGGCGTTAAAATCGCCGGCGATGACGACGTGGGAGTGGGATGATGCCTCCAGCTGAACAGCAGCCAGAAAGCCTTCATAGTCCTCCTCTGGGCGTCTGGGTCGAGCGTAGCAGCTAATGAAGACGATGCCACCAATCTGTGCAGCTACAACTCCAGGCACAGGACTGCGCCACACCCGCTGGATTGGGTAAGAGCTTGTAGCCACAACTGCTACCGATTTGGCGGCATCGTACGCCCAACGCCCGTTGTTCGCCGGTGGTCGGTAGATGTCCGACAGGAGCAGGACGTCAGCACGGTGTTCACGCGCTGCTTGGAGCGCCAAGTCCTGCCCTGCCTGACAGTGATCCACATTGATTTGCGCAACTTTCAGATTGAAGGCGAAGCCGGATGTTCGCAGCTCATGTGCCCAATGCGATGAGGTCCACCGCAGGCCGCGCACTTGACGTCGCTGGAGCAGTCCCGGGCTTTGTGACCTTCACTGCCACACCGGATGCAGAGTTGCTGACGGTCTGTCGGGGAACGGCATGCGTGAGCAAGGTGGCCGCGCTCCAGGCATCGATAGCAGCGTTGGCGCTCAGGTGCTGCCTTTTCGACGCCTCTGACTTTGCTGATGCAGCCACACAGTCGGAGCTTCGAACCCTCGAGGGCAGCGGCAGCCTTAGCGGGCAGGCGGACTCGAGCTCGCTGGGTGCCATCTTGCAGCTCCCACGCGCTCACTCGGGCGATTTCAATCGGCTCCTGGAACTCTCCTCAATGGCCTTTTGATGTCCTCTACTGTTGCCAGAGGATCGATGTTCGTTATCAGGACATCGGCCATGTCGGTGATCACCCGGCTAGTCCGGCGTCACCAACAATCTCCTGAACTTCTGCACGGACCAGGCTGGCGTTGGCCGAATTGCTTAACTCCATTCGGAGGTTTGCGGCGTGGCTGCGCTTGCCCATTTTAAGGTGGTCTGCAAGGCCCTTGTGCGGGTCTTGTTTAACCGCATCCCGAACTTTCCGGTACAACGTGTACCAGGAGTGTCCGGCACTCGGGACCACCTCTATCTTGTCCGGCCTTGGCCAGACCTTTGCTGCTGCCGCTGCTGCTGTTGATGCGCCTGCTGCCGGAGTTGCGGCGGAACATACCGCTCACCCTGATGTTGCTGCTGACGCTGCTGCTGCTGTTGCTGCTGCTGACGCTGCTGCTGTCTACGCTGGTGCTGCTGCTGCTGTTGCTGCTGTGAGCCAGCGACCACCTGTTGCTGCTGCTGCTGCTGCTGCTGCTGCTGCTGCTGCTGCTGTTGCTGTTGCTGCTGCTGCTGGGAACGTGGCTTACCCGTAGCTTTTCCGCGATATCTACGCCGCACGACCTCACTAAAGGTGAGTTCCGGCACAACGTCTACGCGGACGGCTGTCGATGCCTGCTGCGCGGCGGCATGACTGCGCGCGACGTCGACGCGCGGGGCTGCTCCTGCTCGTGCTGGTTCCGCTGCTGCTGTTGTTGTTGCTGCAGCTGCGGCGCAGAGGGTCGGCGCGGCAACGGAGTCGGAGGTTGGCGCGGACTAGCTGACGGTTGTCCGCCGGCAACCTTTGCTGCCAGAAGAGAGTTGAGCACGTCTCGGTCGCGCTGATGTGCGGCGGCGAGCTTCCATCTGTGCCTCCAACTTCTCCTCTCGTCGTTTTGCCTCCTCCTTTTCCTCTTGTAGCAGTTGGCACATGCCAGTTATCTGCTCGGAGAGGCGAGCATTTTGCTCCTTCATTTCTGCATTCTGCTCCTCTAGTCGTTGGATTGTTGCCTTAAGCAACTCGAGCTCCGGTGTGGCCGTGGCGGCCTTGGATGCCACGGCGGGCTTGTTGTTGCCTGTGACACTGACCCTAGGCAGCGCCACTCGAGGCTCGGTCACAAACAGCTTCGAGCCAGATGCCAAGCTGCTACGGCAGTCCACAGAGACTGACCTCGCACTCGCGCGCGTTGACATCCTGGATGATGCCATCATCTTTGCCGACTTTCAGGTTGGTGGGTTAAATAACCCTGGGGTCGATGTGACCCCGGGGTCGGTTGACCCGGGGGTCGAGATGACCCCAAGTATGCAGCGCCGTCTAGCTGGTGTTCTGCCGCTCAATCGCTGCTGTAGAATCCTTCTTCCACGCTGGTTTTTCCACTATGGTCCGACTTGCGACCCCTGGTGGGCTGGGGAGGGTGGCGAAAAATTACGAGAGGGTGCGTCGCTCACGTGGGGAATGGATCCGCACCAATCCCGAATTTTTCCGGCACTTTAGATTTTCGAAAATTCGAGCAGTTTTCGAGTTGCTCGAACTTCGAGAGGAACTGCCCTTTGCCCCTTGGTATTATAGAACTGTCACCAAGAAACGTCAAAAATTTTTTTCACGATTTTCACAAATTTTTTGATGCAATCTTATTGTACGCATAAAAACAAGCACAACGGTGAAAACCGCACACGAATCCGAGCAAAACTCGCGGAGTTATTCGCGATTTGCTATTTATTTCGATTTTTTCGAAAGCACGTGCTCCGGCGTAGCACCTGACACTTTATTTCTCGTTTTTCACCGATTTTCGTTCTGTTTTTTTAAATTCACGTTCAGCGTCACTACGCGCACCTTTAAAATCACATCCGGCACGAATCCGTGCGTTTTTCACTGAGTTATTCACATTCAAAGTTCCCCATACAAATTGTATGGGGATGTAAACACACACTTTTATGCACTTTAAACTTCTCAAAACGTCTCGAAAACACTTTTAAACGCTTTAGAAGCGTCGAATTATCCAGAATCGAGTGTTTCCGGCGCCGAAATCACACAGTTTTGCGCATTTTTTCCACACCCGGAAATTTGGTGCTACCGGGGGCAAATGTACACAGAACAACACGAATTTTTAAAGCGCAAAAATCACAGAAATTCGACCAAATAACACTATCTATAGGTAAATTGGGTGCTCTGAACACGATTTTGAGGGTTTCAGAGCGATCCGAGGCCGTTTTACACACTTTTTTGCACACTTTGTCGGAGCGTGTTTACATACGTCTGTACCCGACGGCTACTCGATGAACACTACAGGGATAACTGGCTTGTGGCCGCCAAGCGTTCATAGCGACGTGGCTTTTGATCCTTCGATGTCGGCTCTTCCTATCATTGTGAAGCAAAATTCACCAAGCGTAGGATTGTTCACCCTTTCAAGGGAACGTGAGCTGGGTTTAGACCGTCGTGAGACAGGTTAGTTTTACCCTACTGGTGTGTGCTTATAGTCGCTATCTTAACGGAATTCCTGTGCAGTACGAGAGGAACCACAGGTACGGACCACTGGCTCAATACTAGTCCGACCGGACTTTGGTATGACGCTACGTCCGCTGGATTATGCCTGAACGCCTCTAAGGTCGTAGCCAATCCGAGCTGATAGCGCTTCTCAAACCCATTAGGTGTTCGGAAGCTAGCGGGCCTAACAACCCTCTGAGATCCGTTGGAGTCTGCGTCTGCAGCCCGGCGTCTCATCCCGCTATACCTAGGCCGCAATGAGTGGAGTTCGCTGCACGTGTTAGTACCGTAACTGGGAACGCCGTTGGCTTGAGCTCTGCCCAACGTGGATATACCTAGTTTCGACACCTATCAACCGCCCGCAAACGACGGGACTTCAGGCTGGGAGCTGCGAGTTGTAGAGATGCGTTCGCATCGATCCTCTCAGGCGACCCATGCTTGGTGGTTTGTCCGTGTGCCCCTTCCTCGATGTGCGCAAGCTCGTCTTGGTCTGGGGACCACGTCGACACAGGGGATACTCTTGTGAGAGCATGAGTGTACTAAGTTGAGTGTAGCAAGGGAACGCGTGCCCCTTCCTCGTTGGCGTAACTAACCATCTTGGTCTGGGGACCGTGGTACCGTGCTCTGGTGAAGCTTGGTGCGTGCTCCTTCCTTGTCAGACGAGTGACTTGACCTGGTCTGGAGACCGTTCCTTTATACTAGTGGACAAGAGTTGGCTACTTCCGTGTCAGACGAGTGACTTGACATAGGATGGAGAAGGACACTTAACACTAATGAGCTTGTCGGCGTGCCTCGTTCTCGACTTGATTGTCTTGATGTGAGGACCGTGCGGACCACACCAGTAAGCTTACACATGCTCGTTACAAGTTGTATAAGTTGACCCGTTTGGCCCGGTTGCCTTGCACATGATGGTGTTGACCATGTTCGGTTAACAGGTCGTGTGTCGAGGTGGTCGGCCTTGTGTGATGTCTGTGCATGTGACGTGTTGACCTGGTTTGGTCGGTGTGTCGTCGTGTACGAGATGACCTACTACCCGTCAGTTTTCCAAGTTGTATCATGTGTTGACTTAGTTGACGTGTCATGTGCTTGGATGATTAGCGTACGGGTCATGTATGGTGCGCTTGCTTCAGTTGAAGGGATGTACTAGTACAGTTGTATTAATTGTTTATTTCACGATCTGGTCTTTTGGCTGGATCGTGAAAAACGCTAAGTCCCAAATCCTGAACTCGAGAAGAAAGCGCCAATGACAACGTTTTTGACTGGAGCTCCCTAGCATTCGGCTTTTTCTACTTTGAAGGGATGCACTGTTGTATGAATTGTTTATTCACGAACTGGTCGTTTGATTGATCGTGAAAAAACGCTAAGTCCCAAATCCTGAACTCGACAGGAAAGCGCTGATTGCAAACATTTTGACTGGAAGTCCCTTGAAAATGGCGTTTTCGTTATTGGCATTATGTGGCACGTTTATTGTGGCTAGAACATTAATTATTCACCAAATGGCACCAAAGCTTGGCAAAAGTCGCGAAACACTCCTATCTCGACGCACCAGCAATCGCAACTTGATGCAAAATAAATTGCACAAGCTAATGATACTTGTACCATGCACAGTACACCGTACCAAAATATACCCCTGAAAGTGTGCAATTTGGTGCTACCCTAGGGAATATGTATGGGGAAGCCTAGCTACGTGTGTCGCACGTTCCAAGTTGCATGGACGTCGAACAGAGGCATGCAAAAGCACCTATCTAGGGAATTACTCTACGTTCTAGTAGCAAGTGCGATTTTCCGGTCCAGCACGGCAGTACGCCTGCACGCATACACTCCATGTACCAAAAATGTACCAACCTAGGCGTTGCTCAGTAGCTTTTGGCGGCACATAGAAAAAGTATTCGAGTTCAGATTTTTGAACTTAGCGTATTTTTAAAACTAATAACGAAAATTAAATTATAAATCGGTAAACGGCTAGGAGTTGCTCAGTAGCTTTTTGCGCAACGTGGCAAAAGTATTCGAGTTCAGATTTCTGGGACGTAGCGTATTTTTCAATCATAATAAACCGAATCAAACATAACAATGATGAAACTTACACCATGTCCCAAGGTTGTGCACAAAACGTAACGATAAAGTGCTGGCGAAGTTAGAGGTGCACCAAAATTGTGTACCGATCAGGGAAAGTACTCTACGTTCCTATGATTTGGGTGAAAAGTGTTGATTAACTGCTGGTTAGAATAGACAGTTGCTTATCATACACATCGCAAACGAACACCCCTTAGTGAGCATTAGCAAAAGTCAATGGCACAAAGCAATTGCAATACAAACTGATCAAGTACATTAAAGAACGCTAAGTACCAGGACTTCTTTCCAAGAATGGTGTCCGCGACGGGAGGGCAAGCGTCCTTCCCAGGTTTTCCTAGTAAACCTTGTATGGTAAACATACCCAAGCGTGTCTGTAAGCACGCAACGAAAGTCACGAACGGGCACATACCTAGGGAATGTACTCTACGTACTTGGACTTTTGTCCAAGAATGGTGTCCGCGACGGTCGGGCACTGCGACGCAATAACCAAATCCTAGGATTGTAACTTTAGTGTGCACAAACATAAACATTAACGCGTTCGCTCGGGCTGCGCCGTCCGTGTTGAACACAAATGTGGGTGATTATATGCGTGGAGGGACAAAACATACGAGGAGGAGACAGTTTTCTGCACGATGTGCACAGAGCTCATTTCGTCGTCCCGGGCGAATGGAAAACACAAACATCGCGAGTATCGTTCTAGGTTTCTGTCTATAAAAGGGCAGGCCAAAAGGTGACCGGTTGAGATAAGCGTTTAAGCATACAAACACTTTATTGGAACTTTTGATACAAAACAAGGTACGTACATGTAGGTTGTACCAACATGGACATCTATGAACGCGTACGCTCGGGCTGCGCCTCCGTCTTGTACTTTCCCTGATCGGTACACAGTTTTGGTGCACTGCTATTCCGACCGGCAACTTGTACCAACATATACATCCATGAACGCGTAAGTAGTGTACTTTCCCTGATCGGTACACACTGTTGGTGCACGGCATAAGAAAAGAGCTAAAATGGTCAAACTCAATCCATTTCAACAATAGATAGTCGATAGTAGCTGTGCCGATGAAGTAGGGCACGATGCAAGTTAATGTTGTTTAATGAATAACATGTCCGCCATACATTTCAGTACAAAATTGCTCGGTCAGACCTACAAAGTGCTATATCTCGAATACGAGGCGTCGGACTGGGGGTTGTAGAACAATTTTAAGTTCGTCTAATGATTCTACATCCGATTCTGGATAGCGGTTTTTGACCACTTTTCAATATTTTGTGACACCCCGAACCTAGGGCAGCTCCTAGCTTTTTCAAATGTGCACCGAACGGGCCGGAGAGCTCGTGTGGTTAAAACATGTTTTCGCTAAAACACCTCAAAACGTGTAAGGAACGCACCCTAGCTCTTGTTTTTCAAAAGTTATGGCCATTTAAAGTGAGGTGGTTTTTGCTTCAAAATAGCTATTTTACCCGTCCCTATGGCCATGCTTTAAATTTTCACGAAAATGCAAGGTCAGACCTACGGGCCATATCTTGAATACTAAACGTCGCAGACATTGGTCGTAGAACAATTTTAAGTTCGTCTAATGATTCTACATCCGATTCTGGATAGCGGTTTTTGACCACTTTTCAATATTTTGTGACACCCCGAACCTAGGGCAGCTCTAGCTTTTTCAAATGTGCACCGAACGGGCCGGAGAGCTCGTGTGGCTCAAAACATGTTTTTCGCTAAAACACCTCAAAACGTGTAAGGAACGCACCCTGATGAGAAGTGCAATCAGAATGTCCATCGACAACTTTGTTGGGGTACCATTTTACTCTACGGGCCAGTAGCTTAGGCGCGCCAACAGCGCTTTCCTTTCGGGTTCCCATTTTTGCCCTCCTGGGATTATGATCATTTGTTCATTGCCTACTATAGGGAGGGTACCTTGCTACGAGGTCAAACATGAAGATTGCACCAAATCGTAGTTTTTACCTCTATTTAGTCGTAGGAGCATGGTTTGCAGTGGCAGTGGGTCATTAAGCCCCGTTTGGGTCATACGTCCCTCCGCGATAAAAATCGTCGTATGCCTATAGTCCGAACTAATGAAGCAAAAGTGGTGTCTGGTGGGCTCTGCCGATGATTTTAACCTATGATTTTGAGCTTCCACCCTGCAACGTTCCCTGGAGCAGTACATCACGGGTCTACGGACCCAAAGACTTCGTCGTGATGGTTTCTAGTAAAAAGTTGTAACAGCTAAGGGTTTTGAATACGCGTATATTAACCATTGCTTGAAACTAAGCTTCGTTGTCTTTAAACTCTGCAAGACCAATCGAACTTCTTAGGGAAACCCGAAGGATTCGCTAGCTCGATGGCTATTGTGGGTAGTGGTGCATGATCTGGTGTTCCTTGGATCTAATCCAATGAATAAATTTATGAGGGTATATATGGTGCAGGGCACAAAGCGTGATGAAACCGGGTCTCCCTACCAAATGTGGCATATTTTTTCCTGAGCGAAGCTCAGACCCACGTAGGGGAGAGCGAAGTGGAACTTAAATGTTCTGCAGCAAATGTTCGCCATGCGGATAAACAAGTTGGAATAGTTCAATGTAGTGTAATGCAAACACGAATCGCAATAACGATACGGGACCCAGAAGCAATTCTGCGGATCCCTCGGGGAGTGGTGAGTTGATATAAATTAGAGGTGAAAGTCCAAGTTGTTCAAGCTCCGGCTCGGCAGCCGATACGAGGTTCCTGTTGGGCTTTGTACATCGCGCAGAGGCGCCGTTCGGTTCTAGCAATGATTCCCGCCACCATGTTCCATGCGTGCAGAGATCCGTTAGAGCTCGTTCAATGTGTCCCGCCGTGATTACGAAAAGTCCAACAGTTGACCAAGTTGGGGTGCGTCAAGTAAACGCGCAGAGATGCCGTTCGGTTTAGAGCAATGTCTCCCGTATCACGTTGGAGTTCTTCCACTAGTGCAGAGAGATCGCTGAACCGTTCAATGTGTCCCGTCGTGGTGTGCTTGTACCGAACACTTAGGATACACCATGCTTTGTTGGTTTGGGATAGGAGTGGTCGCGCAACTGCCTCCACGCCGCAAAGTGCCAGTTCGGATTGAAGGTCAACTTTAGCCGTTCAATGCATCAGTCGGTGGGTGTTCAGATGGCATCACAACTTCCCCTAGGTGCTTAAGTTGGTTGGGTTGTAAAACATGTGCACATGCGCAGAGTATCGTGCGTACTAGCAAAGTCTCCCGTCACGGTGGTTATGAATGAGTTCCATTCAGTGCAGAGAGATCGTTAGTGCGTGCAATGTGTACCAGTCGATGTGTCGTACCGGAATACAACCCCGCTTAGAGGCCCGTCGCTCGAAGAGGACAAGCAAGAGTGCGCAGAGTGCCGTACTGGCCTAGCAATGTCTCCAGACAGACGTA
>NW_024412096.1:152500-167500 GCF_016920715.1 Anopheles arabiensis | reverse complement strand
ATGTGTCCCCGTAGGCGAACGATTAGATAATAATGGTTAGGTTGCTACAACATAACCAGAATCATAGTTATGCTGCATTTCAATTAATGTGGCAAACGATTAGGGAAGAATCTGCGGATATAGTGTTGATTGCAGATCCGTATCTGGCAACAACCAACGTCAAAGTGTTACGCAACGACGATAACACAGCAGCGGTAGTGGTTAACGCGGACTTACCAGTTAAGGTAGTCAGTAAGGCTCTGAAGGGTTTAATGATAGTTGACATAGGTGATATGCGAGTGGTTAGCGTTTACGCGCCACCTAGATTTAGTATGGAAGAGTTCCAGAACATGTTGGATAACACGGTAATGGCCGTAACCGGTATCCACAAATTCGTTATCGGGGGACTTCAACGCTTGGTCATCAAGTTGGAACAACCAACTTGGCGAGCGTGGAGAAACCCAGAAACGAAGAGGTGAGTTGGTTTTATCAACCTTTGCGCAGATTGACGCAATTTTATTGAACGACGGCAGCACCCCAACTTATGTTGGACCAGGGCGCACGTCAGTAGTTGATCTTACTTTTGCGAGCCGAACCGTAGCAAGATCATTTAAGTGGGAGGTGTTATCTAGCTATATGAACTCTGATCATCGTGCAATACGAATAGATCTTGAGACGCAAAGCGTGCGTAATCTGTCCCGACCCATAACGGGATGGAGCATCAAGTATTTTAGCAAAGATATATTTGAAGTTATGATGCAAGCCGCTTTTGAGACTGAGGTCACAACAAGCGAAGACTTAATGCGTATACTTGTCACGGCGTGTAATGCGACGATGACTAAACGTAAGAGGTACACTCCTAACAAGAGTGCATTTTGGTGGACGTTAGAGATTGAGGCACTTCGCAAAGAGTGCAAACACCGCGATCGATTAGCGCAAAGAGCTTTTAATACTGATCTCTATTCTACTTTTAGGGACGAGTTCAAGGTGGCACGGAATGCCCTCAAGCGATTGATCAAGCATACCCGACAGAGGAAGTGGAAAGAGTTCCTGGGAACAGCGAACAACGCATCATTTGGTATTGTATATCATACGTTCAAGAAAGTGGCCGAGGGTTCGATTGGACCCCGAACCATGACATTGGACGAGTTTAGGGAAGTGGTGAGCGAGCTTTTTCCTACTCACCCAAACACGGTGTGGCCTGAATATCGTATCGATCAGCCACGAGAGTTTGAAAGGGTAACTAATGATGAGATTCTTGCGGTTGCCAGGAGACTACCCAACAAGAAGGCGCCGGGACCAGATGGTATCCCGAATGAGGCGCTGAAAGTTGGTATGTTGACTGCAACCGATGCATTTTGCAGGGTTTACCAAGGCTGTTTAGAGAACGCGAAGTTCCCCGATGAGTGGAAAAGGCAGAGGTTGGTGTTAATACCGAAGCCGAACAAACCACCAGGGGAACTGGTTCAGTTCGCCCCATTTGTCTACTAGACGGGCAGGTAAAGGTTTAGAACGCATCATAGTGCAACGGCTAAATGCACACATCGAGGAGGTCAACGGACTGTCTGACGACCAATTTGGTTTCAGAAGTCGTCGATCTACAGTTGATGCGATTCAACGGGTAGTGGACATTGTTTCGGTAGCTAGAAGTAGAAACAGATACAGTGGACGGTATTGTGCAGTTGTTACATTAGATGTTACTAATGCTTTTAACAGTGCTTCGTGGTTGGCGATTGCAAATGCTTTACAGAGAATTAACACTCCTAAATATCTTTATGATATCATTGGTGATTATTTTAGGAATCGTGTGCTGATGTATGATACCACAGATGGACCGGCAGAGATTGCAGTCACATCGGGTGTACCTCAAGGCTCGGTACTTGGCCCAACGTTATGGAACCTCATGTACGACGGAGTCCTACGAGTTGCAATGGTGGAAGGTGCACGGATTATCGGCTATGCAGACGATATAGTACTGTTGGTGGAAGGTAATTGTGTTGATGATATTGAAATTCTCGTTTCCAGTCAGATTCGCATCATCGACCGATGGATGACCGACAACGGATTAAAGATAGCCCCGACCAAGACCGAGTTTATTATGGTCAGTTCCCATCAGAGGATACAGCATGGGGCTATCAGGGTAGGTGATCACGTAGTACATTCGTCGCGCAGCTTAAAGTACTTGGGGATGGTCCTAGATGACCGCCTCGATTACACTTCACACATCAGGTATGCGGTGGAGAGAGCGACGAAGCTATGGACCACCTTGGTAAGGATGATGCCTAATAAGGCAGGTCCGAGTAGTAATGCTAGGCGAGCAATTGCTCTTACTGTTGTGGCGAAGGTCCGGTATGCCTCGCCCATTTGGTGTCATACCCTTAGATTTGCTAACCGTAGACAATGGCTACGTCGGTTTTACCGGCCAGTAGTCCAGCGAGTTATCTCTTCTTTCAGGACAACTTCTCATGATGCAGTCTGCGTGCTTGCGGGAATGATCCTGCTTCATCTCCTCCTGGACGAGGACTCCAGGACTTTTCATCGGAGACGAGCAGAGAACATCGCCGGATCGGTTGCACGTAACATGGAACGTGTCACAACTATGGAACGATGGCAACGAGAATGGGATGAGAGTGTTCACGGTCGGTGGACATACCGTCTCATACCCGACGTCAACAGATGGATAAGTAGAAGATTTGGTGGTGTAGATTTCTTTCTTTCTCAGTTTCTTTCCAGCCATGGCTTCTACGCCTACCAGCTTCATCGGATGCAGTTAACGGGTTCGCCGCTATGTGATGCGTGCGAGGAACCTGAGGACGCCGAACACACGATATTCCATTGTGTACGTCATCGTGAATTGATCATCAGACTTCAGCATCAAGTCGACGAGGAGTTAACGCCGGAGAACATCATCGAAGTTATGTCTGCTAACAGATATAACTGGAGCATGGTTCATCAAGCAGTACGGACGATTATGATTCGACAACAACATCGACGACACGTCATCGAACGAGGCGAACGACGTGCTTTGCTCGCCAACATCCAGTTGGCCTTGCAGAGCAGCGACAGTGACGACGAGTAACGACAAGGATTCATCGTAGTTCATCGTAGCTTCATCGCCGAGGGCTAGACAGTGGCTAATCACCACTGTTGGAAGCCATTCGTTGCCTGGGATGATGGACATCCACCGCCCGAGTGACGTCGATACCCTAACGGGTGATCCACTCGGGGCCGGTTGAAGGCACGGAGGGTTTTAGTGAGTAAGAATCTCACACTACCGGGGTTGATCACCCAGGTGTCTTATGCAAGATTTCCCTTCGACAACAAAAAAAAAAAAAAAAAAAAGGTAGCCAAATGCGCCCGGCAAAGTCCGACCACCACCTCCACGCGGTGCCGGGCGGGGTAGGGGCCCGTCATTAAGTTGACGAGGCCCCGAGCTAACGGTGGCGGTGAAGACGGCGTTGAGCATGACAACGTCGCAGGGGAGGGTGTGGTGTTAAGTCGCCACACCCTACATTCTGTCAAGCGGGATACTGAACTCGAGAGGATAATACCTCTGCGCGGATTAGACTAGGGTACGGTTTATGGAATAATTAGGATGTACACGGGCTGGCGGATGAACCCGCCGAACCCTTAGTAAAGCAGGGTGAAACCTGCTTGAAACGGGGAGGGCTAAGGGGATTCTGTCACCGCTCTATTAAAACTTAGCAAGTCTTAGGTAGCGCTCCAAGACTGTCGCCATACGATACGCTCTATGGCAAATGCAGGTGTGGGTGGGTTCAGCCCCACTTTGCTCCGGTTCGGCACTGAGCCCGTCGTCTCATAAGGGCGCGGGCCAACCTCGCGTGGAGCTCCCTGTTTCATAGCCACCCACGGAACCAAATAGGAGACTGCATAAACAGACGCGGATAGCGGGCCTGAGTTTGAGCCCAATAGAATGAGTAACACGAAAACTAAGAAGGTCAAAAAGACCAAGGGGTTGACAAGAAAGATCCGGACCAAGCGTTCATGGATCTTCAAGATCGGATGGAGGCTATGCGTTTTGGGATAAGTAAACTCGATGATGAGTCTTCCCATTTTACGCTAGTTACGGTAATGATGGACTTCCTCGATGAGGTAATGTCCGAATTTCGAAGGTACAGAGCCGTAAATCGCATGCAGCAGGTCCTCGACCGTCAAACGCAAACGTCGTTTGACGGTAACGATGGATTCGGGCCGCAAACGCGAAAAGGCAGAAGACCAGTGGCTGATGACCAACAGCCTGGTCCAAGTGGGTTGCAAAGATTGCAACAACAACAACAACAACCATCGAGGTTGACCCCTGTTAGGGAAGCGGTGGAAAATATTCCAAGTCCGAGAAACGGACCGAATATTAATGAGGGTAGAATTAATAAGAGGAAGAAGAAGAAGAGCAAGAAGAAGCAGAATAAGCCCAGGAAGCGGCCTGAGGCTCTGCTGATATCGGACTGCACTTCCGAGGAGCTGGCGAAATTGCTCAAGGAAATGAAGCAGTCCGATGCTCTTAAATCGGTTGGAGAGACAATCTCTAAGGTCCGACGGGCCCAGAATGGAGGCATGTTGCTAGAACTTAAGCAGGGTAGTTCTGCTAGTGCAATTGCCCCAAAGGTTAAGGAAGCGGTGAAGGGCAAGGCGTCAGTGAGAACGCTTGCTCCTTCTAAAATGATTGAGATCATGCATCTCGATGAAATTACCACCCCAGAGGAGGTTGCGGAGTCTGTCAAAGCACAGCTCAACATCGAGATAGAAATAGATCGTATCAAAATGAAGAAAGGCCGCGCGGCCGGTACGCAGTGGGCACGGATCAACGTATCGCTGCCAGACTTTCAAAGCTTCCTGAATTTGGGAAAGCTGAAAGTTGGTTGGTCGATATGCCATATCCGCGAGGTTATGGAAGAGCAGAAATGCTATAAGTGTTGGAAGGTAGGCCATACGAGCTACCATTGTAGGGAACCAGACAGAAGTAATCTGTGCTGGAAATGCGGTTTGAGTGGACACAAGAAGCAAGCTTGTACCAACTCTGTCAAGTGTTTAGATTGCGGTACGAGGTCACAGAACCTTCACGCAACGGGCAGTTATATGTGTCCCCGAAGGCGAACGATTAGACCATAATGGTTAGGTTGCTACAACATAACCAGAATCATAGTTATGCTGCATTTCAGTTAATGTGGCAAACGATTAGGGAAGAATCTGCGGATATAGTGTTGATTGCAGATCCGTATCTGGCAACAACCAACGTCAAAGTGTTACGCAATGACGATAACACAGCAGCGGTAGTGGTTAACGCGGACTTACCAGTTAAGGTAGTCAGTAAGGCTTTGAAGGGTTTAATGATAGTTGACATAGGTGATATGCGAGTGGTTAGCGTTTACGCGCCACCTAGATTTAGTATGGAAGAGTTCCAGAACATGTTGGATAACACGGTAATGGCCGTAACCGGTATCCACAAATTCGTTATCGGGGGACTTCAACGCTTGGTCAGTAAGTTGGAACAACCAACTTGGCGAGCGTGGAGAAACCCAGAAACGAAGAGGTGAGTTGGTTTTATCAACCTTTGCGCAGATTGACGCAATTTTATTGAACGACGGCAGCACCCCAACTTATGTTGGACCAGGGCGCACGTCAGTAGTTGATCTTACTTTTGCGAGCCGAACCGTAGCAAGATCATTTAAGTGGGAGGTGTTATCTAGCTATATGAACTCTGATCATCGTGCAATACGAATAGATCTTGAGACGCAAAGCGTGCGTAATCTGTCCCGACCCATAACGGGATGGAGCATCAAGTATTTTAGCAAAGATATATTTGAAGTTATGATGCAAGCCGCTTTTGAGACCGAGGTCACAACAAGCGAAGACTTAATGCGTATACTTGTCACGGCGTGCAATGCGACGATGACTAAACGTAAGAGGTACACTCCTAACAAGAGTGCATTTTGGTGGACGTTAGAGATTGAGGCACTTCGCAAGAGTGCAAACACCGCGATCGATTAGCGCAAAGAGCTTTTAATACTGATCTCTATTCTACTTTTAGGGACGAGTTCAAGGTGGCACGGAATGCCCTCAAGCGATTGATCAAGCATACCCGACAGAGGAAGTGGAAAGAGTTCCTGGGAACAGCGAACAACGCATCATTTGGTATAGTATATCATACGTTCAAGAAAGTGGCCGAGGGTTCGATTGGACCCCGAACCATGACATTGGACGAGTTTAGGGAAGTGGTGAGCGAGCTTTTTCCTACTCACCCAAACACGGTGTGGCCTGAATATCGTATCGATCAGCCACGAGAGTTTGAAAGGGTAACTAATGATGAGATTCTTGCGGTTGCCAGGAGACTACCCAACAAGAAGGCGCCGGGACCAGATGGTATCCCGAATGAGGCGCTGAAAGTTGGTATGTTGACTGCAACCGATGCATTTTGCAGGGTTTACCAAGGCTGTTTAGAGAACGCGAAGTTCCCCGATGAGTGGAAAAGGCAGAGGTTGGTGTTAATACCGAAGCCGAACAAACCACCAGGGGAACTGGGTTCAGTTCGCCCCATTTGTCTACTAGACGGGGCAGGTAAAGGTTTGGAACGCATCATAGTGCAACGGCTAAATGCACACATCGAGGAGGTCAACGGACTGTCTGACGACCAATTTGGTTTCAGAAGTCGTCGATCAACAGTTGATGCGATTCAACGGGTAGTGGACATTGTTTCGGTAGCTAGAAGTAGAAACAGATACAGTGGACGATATTGCGCAGTTGTTACATTAGATGTTACTAATGCTTTTAACAGTGCTTCGTGGTTGGCGATTGCAAATGCTTTACAGAGAATTAACACTCCTAAATATCTTTATGATATCATTGGTGATTATTTTAGGAATCGTGTGCTGATGTATGATACCACAGATGGACCGGCAGAGATTGCAGTCACATCGGGTGTACCTCAAGGCTCGGTACTTGGCCCAACGTTATGGAACCTCATGTACGACGGAGTCCTACGAGTTGCAATGGTGGAAGGTGCACGGATTATCGGCTATGCAGACGATATAGTACTGTTGGTGGAAGGTAATTGTGTTGATGATATTGAAATTCTCGTTTCCAGTCAGATTCGCATCATCGACCGATGGATGACCGACAACGGATTAAAGATAGCCCCGACCAAGACCGAGTTTATTATGGTCAGTTCCCATCAGAGGATACAGCATGGGGCTATCAGGGTAGGTGATCACGTAGTACATTCGTCGCGCAGCTTAAAGTATTTGGGGATGGTCTTAGATGACCGCCTCGATTACACTTCACACATCAGGTATGCGGTGGAGAGAGCGACGAAGCTATGGACCACCTTGGTAAGGATGATGCCTAATAAGGCAGGTCCGAGTAGTAATGCTAGGCGAGCAATTGCTCTTACTGTTGTGGCGAAGGTCCGGTATGCCTCGCCCATTTGGTGTCATACTCTTAGATTTGCTAACCGTAGACAATGGCTACGTCGGTTTTACCGGCCAGTAGTCCAGCGAGTTATCTCTTCTTTCAGGACAACTTCTCATGATGCAGTCTGCGTGCTTGCGGGAATGATCCCGCTTCATCTCCTCCTGGACGAGGACTCCAGGACTTTTCATCGGAGACGAGCAGAGAACATCGCCGGATCGGTTGCACGTAACATGGAACGTGTCACAACTATGGAACGATGGCAACGAGAATGGGATGAGAGTGTTCACGGTCGGTGGACATACCGTCTCACACCCGACGTCAACAGATGGATAAGTAGAAGATTTGGTGGTGTAGATTTCTTTCTTTCTCAGTTTCTTTCCAGCCATGGCTTCTACGCCTACCAGCTTCATCGGATGCAGTTAACGGGTTCGCCGCTATGTGATGCGTGCGAGGAACCTGAGGACGCCGAACACACGATATTCCATTGTGTACGTCATCGTGAATTAATCATCAGACTTCAGCATCAAGTCGACGAGGAGTTAACGCCGGAGAACATCATCGGAGTTATGTCTGCTAACAGATATAACTGGAGCATGGTTCATCAAGCAGTACGGACGATTATGATTCGACAACAACATCGAAGACACGTCATCGAACGAGGCGAACGACGTGCTTTGCTCGCCAACATCCAGTTGGCCTTGCAGAGCAGCGACAGTGACGACGAGTAACGACAAGGATTCATCGTAGTTCATCGTAGCTTCATCGCCGAGGGCTAGACAGTGGCTAATCACCACTGTTGGAAGCCATTCGTTGCCTGGGATGATGGACATCCACCGCCCGAGTGACGTCGATACCCTAACGGGTGATCCACTCGGGGCCGGTTGAAGGCACGGAGGGTTTTAGTGAGTAAGAATCTCACACTACCGGGGTTGATCACCCAGGTGTCTTATGCAAGATTTCCCCTTCGATAACAAAAAAAAAAAAAAAAGGTAGCCAAATGCCTCGTCATCTAATTAGTGACGCGCATGAATGGATTAACGAGATTCCCTCTGTCCCTATCTACTATCTAGCGAAACCACAGCCAAGGAACGGGCTTGGATGCACTAGCGGGGAAAGAAGACCCTGTTGAGCTTGACTCTAGTCTGGCATTGTAAGGCGATATAGGAGGTGCAGCATAGGTGGGAGGGCTTCCTCGTGGAGCTCGCCTCTGAGATACCACCACTCTTACTGTTGCCTTACTTACATGATTGGGTGGAACAAGCGCGGGCCCCAGGTCCGGATCGTGCGCGCACCTCCTCCGGGGGCTGTGGCGGCGGTTCGCCTGCGCGCGCCCAATGCGCCGTGTTTCTCGCTCAGCGTCCAGTGTGTCGCTGGGTGGTGCCGCCGGGGAGACTGCATCGTAGCATCGTCGTGTGTAGCGTGTTACCCGCTTGTCCGACCGTGAGCCGTGGCCCGCAAGGGTACAAGCTTGCGTACGTCGGTGCATTCGTGGTGCACTGCTTCTGCGCGGTCGATCGTTTATGATGTCACGTTTGCCCCGGTTCCGCGCGCCGCCCGGCTCGAAGACTCCTGGACAGGTCCTTTCGGTCCACGTCATGGACAGTGCCAGGTGCGGAGTTTGACTGGGGCGGTACATCTCCAAAACGATAACGGAGGTGTCCAAAGGTCAGCTCAGTGTGGACAGAAACCACACGCTGAGCATAAGGACAAAAGCTGGCTTGATCCCAACGTTCAGTACACTTCGGGACAGCGAAAGCTTGGCCTTACGATCCTTTGGTTATAACGAGTTTTTAGCAAGAGGTGTCAGAAAAGTTACCACAGGGATAACTGGCTTTTTTTTTTTTATAACGGGTTTCTTTATTTTATAGAATCCCTCACCCACCCCTACAATGTATACCCGCGAGGGTTTTTTGAAGGGGTCCTGAGCCGTATTTGGCCAATCTGCAACCGTGCTTTTGCACCTTTCACTTTTATTCAAATTCAAATAAATTAAAATTCTTTTACTCCTATCGTACTACAGTCGGAGTCTTCTGGTTCAGCTTTCGCTGCTTCTACTGCAGCGCTGTGAATCTAGCGGGAGGCAACTTCCGCCTCGACCGCTGCCACTTGTTCAGCAGCGCTTAGGCCACCGTCTTCGACTACTGCTGCAGCCTCCTCCACCTGTTGCGATGTCTCACGAGACGGTCCGTCAGCGTGTTCCGCGATTGCTCGGCCGTCATCGTCATCGCTTCTTGCCTGGCTGGACACTCCGAGGAGCCGACGGTTTCGCCTCTCTCCCTAAACCGCGCTTGCCGTTCACGAAGCGCTGCACGTCGCTGAGCGGTGCGTGGTGAAGCCGGTGGGGTTGGGGGAAGTCCAGCTCGACGTTCTTCCCGCCGACGTGTTGTTGCTGCTCGCCGGTTGGCGTTTCGTCTCACGTTTCGGGCCCGTCGCACCTCGGCGCGTTGAGCCTCTAACTGAATCACGTCGTCGGTATGGTGCTCGATGACGTGAACCGCCAGTGCTGCCTGCCTCGTCCCACGCTCGCTGCAGCTGGGCCGTTATCTGCTTAGCAGCTTCGCATATACGGCTCCAGCTCTCGGCATCGCGCAGCAAATGCCGCTGGAGGGTGTCAGGACAGACAGGGTCTGGACCCCCTCGCCTAGTAGCTCCTGACGTACCGCAGCGAATCGTGGACACTCGAAGAACGCGTGCTCCGCCGTTTCTGGGACGCCGACGCACAACTGGCAGTCTGGGGACGACGTGAATCCATTATGGCACAGGTAGTCACGGAAAAATCCGTGTCCGGACAGAACCTGCGCCAAATGAAAAGTCATGTCTCCATGTTTCCTAGACTGCCAGTCACCGACCGATGGGATGACACGGTGCGTCCACCGCGTGTGCCGGCTAGCATCCTGTTGCAGTGCGTCGGCATCCCATTCCTTCTGCCAGCAGTCGATGGTAAACTGCCTCTCAGTCGCCCGGATGTCCTCCTTCGTTGCAGCACGGTCTGGAGCAAGGAGATGTTGATGGACCCGGGCATCCTCGTTGATGAGGTGGCATATCGGTACGAGTCCAGCGAGCAGGGTGGCCGTCTCATACCTGACGGTACGGAATGCCCGTGCCACCCTGATGGCGGCTCTTCGCTGTACTCGTTGCAGCATCCGTCGGCACTCACGCACCCGAGTTGCCTCCGCCCAGACGGGAGCAGCATACCGCAACACCGATTCTGCCACATACGCCAGCAGCCTTGACTTGGCCGTCCTGGGGCCGCTGTGGTTTTGCATGAGGCGCGTTACAGCTGCCAGCACGCGCGACGCCTTTTCCGTGACGTTGGTGACATGGTCTCGCCATTTCAGGTGATCTTGGAGCTGCACGCCCAAGTACCTGATGCTCCTAGACGACTTGATTTCCACGTCACCAACGCGAAATGTCACCTGCGGTGGAGTCTTCTTACTCGAAATCAGGACGGCTTCAGTCTTGGCTGGGGCCAACTCCAGACCGTGCTGTTGCATCCAACGTTGGACCTGGTCAACGGCCTCCTCTGCTCTCGCGCGAACCTCGTCGGTGGTGGTAGCAGGAACCAGCAGCGCCAAGTCATCCGCGTAACCGATGATTTCGACGTCGGGAGGAAGCGGCACATGCAGCACCCCGTCATACATTATGTTCCACAAAGTGGGGCCCAGAATGGACCCCTGTGGAACACCGGCGGTAACATGCCGTACGACGGGGCCTTCGCTCGTGTCGAAGTATAGCATACAGGGATAACTGGCTTGTGGCCGCCAAGCGTTCATAGCGACGTGGCTTTTTGATCCTTCGATGTCGGCTCTTCCTATCATTGTGAAGCAAAATTCACCAAGCGTAGGATTGTTCACCCTTTCAAGGGAACGTGAGCTGGGTTTAGACCGTCGTGAGACAGGTTAGTTTTACCCTACTGGTGTGTGCTTATAGTCGCTATCTTAACGGAATTCCTGTGCAGTACGAGAGGAACCACAGGTACGGACCACTGGCTCAATACTAGTCCGACCGGACTTTGGTATGACGCTACGTCCGCTGGATTATGCCTGAACGCCTCTAAGGTCGTAGCCAATCCGAGCTGATAGCGCTTCTCAAACCCATTAGGTGTTCGGAAGCTAGCGGGCCTAACAACCCTCTGAGATCCGTTGGAGTCTGCGTCTGCAGCCCGGCGTCTCATCCCGCTATACCTAGGCCGCAATGAGTGGAGTTCGCTGCACGTGTTAGTACCGTAACTGGGAACGCCGTTGGCTTGAGCTCTGCCCAACGTGGATATACCTAGTTTCGACACCTATCAACCGCCCGCAAACGACGGGACTTCAGGCTGGGAGCTGCGAGTTGTAGAGATGCGTTCGCATCGATCCTCTCAGGCGACCCATGCTTGGTGGTTTGTCCGTGTGCCCCTTCCTCGATGTGCGCAAGCTCGTCTTGGTCTGGGGACCACGTCGACACAGGGGGATACTCTTGTGAGAGCATGAGTGTACTAAGTTGAGTGTAGCAAGGGAACGCGTGCCCCTTCCTCGTTGGCGTAACTAACCAACTTGGTCTGGGGACCGTGGTACCGTGCTCTGGTGAAGCTTGGTGCGTGCTCCTTCCTTGTCAGACGAGTGACTTGACCTGGTCTGGAGACCGTTCCTTTATACTAGTGGACAAGAGTTGGCTACTTCCGTGTCAGACGAGTGACTTGACATAGGATGGAGAAGGACACTTAACACTAATGAGCTTGTCGGCGTGCCTCGTTCTCGACTTGATTGTCTTGATGTGAGGACCGTGCGGACCACACCAGTAAGCTTACACATGCTCGTTACAAGTTGTATAAGTTGACCCGTTTGGCCCGGTTGCCTTGCACATGATGGTGTTGACCATGTTCGGTTAACAACAGGTCGTGTGTCGAGGTGGTCGGCCTTGGTAGTAGGATGTCTTGTGCATGTGACGTGTTGACCTGGTTTGGTCGGTGTGTCGTCGTGTACGAGATGACCTACTTACCCGTTAGTTTTCCAAGTTGTATCATGTGTTGACTTAGTTGACGTGTCATGTGCTTGGATGATTAGCGTACGGGTCATGTATGGTGCGCTTGCTTCAGTTGAAGGGATGTACTAGTACAGTTGTGTTAATTGTTTATTTCACGATCTGGTCTTTTGGCTGGATCGTGAAAAAACGCCAAGTCCCAAATCCTGAACTCGAGAAGAAAGCGCCAATGACAACGTTTTTGACTGGAGCTCCCTAGCATTCGGCTTTTTCTACTTTGAAGGGATGTACTGTTGTATGAATTGTTTATTCACGAACTGGTCGTTTGATTGGATCGTGAAAAAAAATCGCTCAGTCCCAAATCCTGAACTCGACAGGAAAGCGCTGATTGCAAACATTTTGACTGGAAGTCCCTTGAAAATGGCGTTTTCGTTATTGGCATTATGTGGCACGTTTATTGTGGCTAGAACATTAATTATTCACCAAATGGCACCAAAGCTTGGCAAAAGTCGCGAAACACTCCTATCTCGACGCACCAGCAATCGCAACTTGATGCAAAATAAATTGCACGAGCTAATGATACTTGTACCATGCACAGTACACCGTACCAAAATATACCCCTGAAAGTGTGCAATTTGGTGCTACCCTAGGGAATATGTATGGGGAAGCCTAGCTACGTGTGTCGCACGTTCCAAGTTGCATGGACGTCGAACAGAGGCATGCAAAAGCACCTATCTAGGGAATTACTCTACGTTCTAGTAGCAAGTGCGATTTTCCGGTCCAGCACGGCAGTACGCCTGCACGCATACACTCCATGTACCAGAAATGTACCAACCTAGGCGTTGCTCAGTAGCTTTTAGCGGCACATAGAAAAAGTATTCGAGTTCAGATTTTTGTGACTTAGCGTATTTTTTAAAACTAATAACGAAAATTAAATTTTAAATCGGTAAACGGCTAGGAGTTGCTCAGTAGCTTTTGGCGGCACATAGAAAAAAGTATTCGAGTTCAGATTTTTGGGACTTAGCGTATTTTTTAAAACTAATAACGAAAATTAAATTATAAATCGGTAAACGGCTAGGAGTTGCTCAGTAGCTTTTTGCGCAACGTGGCAAAAGTATTCGAGTTCAGATTTCTTGGACGTAGCGTATTTTTCAATCATAATAAACCGAATCAAACATAACAATGATGAAACTTACACCATGTCCCAAGGTTGTGCACAAAACGTAACGATAAAGTGCTGGCGAAGTTAGAGGTGCACCAAAATTGTGTACCGATCAGGGAAAGTACTCTACGTTCCTATGATTTGGGTGAAAAGTGTTGATTAACTGCTGGTAAGAATAGACAGTTGCTTATCATACACATCGCAAACGAACACCCCTTAGTGAGCATTAGCAAAAGTCAATGGCACAAAGCAATTGCAATACAAACTGATCAAGTACATTAAAGAACGCTAAGTACCAGGACTTCTTTCCAAGAATGGTGTCCGCGACGGAGGGCAAGCGTCCTTCCCAGGTTTTCCTAGTAAACCTTGTATGGTAAACATACCCAAGCGTGTCTGTAAGCACGCAACGAAAGTCACGAACGGGCACATACCTAGGGAATGTACTCTACGTACTTGGACTTTTTGTCCAAGAATGGTGTCCGCGACGGTCGGGCACTGCGACGCAATAACCAAATCCTAGGATTGTAACTTTAGTGTGCACAAACATAAACATTAACGCGTTCGCTCGGGCTGCGCCGTCCGTGTTGAACACAAATGTGGGTGATTATATGCGTGGAGGGACAAAACATACGAGGAGGAGACAGTTTTCTGCACGATGTGCACAGAGCTCATTTCGTCGTCCCGGGCGAATGGAAAACACAAACATCGCGAGTATCGTTCTAGGTTTCTGTCTATAAAAGGGCAGGCCAAAAGGTGACCGGTTGAGATAAGCATTTTAAGCATACAAACACTTTATTGGAACTTTTGATACAAAAACAAGGTACGTACATGTAGGTTGTACCAACATGGACATCTATGAACGCGTACGCTCGGGCTGCGCCTCCGTCTTGTACTTTCCTGATCGGTACACAGTTTTGGTGCACTGCTATTCCGACCGGCAACTTGTACCAACATATACATCCATGAACGCGTAAGTAGTGTACTTTCCCTGATCGGTACACACTGTTGGTGCACGGCATAAGAAAAGAGCTAAAATGGTCAAACTCAATCCATTTCAACAATAGATAGTCGATAGTAGCTGTGCCGATGAAGTAGGGCACGATGCAAGTTAATGTTGTTTAATGAATAACATGTCCGCCATACATTTCAGTACAAAATTGCTCGGTCAGACCTACAAAGTGCTATATCTCGAATACGAGGCGTCGGACTGGGGGTTGTAGAACAATTTTAAGTTCGTCTAATGATTCTACATCCGATTCTGGATAGCGGTTTTTGACCACTTTTCAATATTTTGTGACACCCCGAACCTAGGGCAGCTCCCTAGCTTTTTTCAAAAATGTGCACCGAACGGGCCGGAGAGCTCGTGTGGCTCAAAACATGTTTTTCGCTAAAACACCTCAAAACGTGTAAGGAACGCACCCTAGATGATGAAAAGTGCAATCAGAATGTCAATCGACAACTTTGTTGGGGGT
>NW_024412096.1:127500-142500 GCF_016920715.1 Anopheles arabiensis | reverse complement strand
TCGCAAAGAGTGCAAACACCGCGATCGATTAGCGCAAAGAGCTTTTAATACTGATCTCTATTCTACTTTTAGGGACGAGTTCAAGGTGGCACGGAATGCCCTCAAGCGATTGATCAAGCATACCCGACAGAGGAAGTGGAAAGAGTTCCTGGGAACAGCGAACAACGCATCATTTGGTATAGTATATCATACGTTCAAGAAAGTGGCCGAGGGTTCGATTGACCCCGAACCATGACATTGGACGAGTTTAGGGAAGTGGTGAGCGAGCTTTTTCCTACTCACCCAAACACGGTGTGGCCTGATTATCGTATCGATCAGCCACGAGAGTTTGAAAGGGTAACTAATGATGAGATTCTTGCGGTTGCCAGGAGACTACCTAACAAGAAGGCGCCGGGACCAGATGGTATCCCGAATGAGGCGCTGAAAGTTGGTATGTTGACTGCAACCGATGCATTTTGCAGGGTTTACCAAGGCTGTTTAGAGAACGCGAAGTTCCCCGATGAGTGGAAAAGGCAGAGGTTGGTGTTAATACCGAAGCCGAACAAACCACCAGGGGAACTGGGTTCAGTTCGCCCCATTTGTCTACTAGACGGGGCAGGTAAAGGTTTAGAACGCATCATAGTGCAACGGCTAAATGCACACATCGAGGAGGTCAACGGACTGTCTGACGACCAATTTGGTTTCAGAAGTCGTCGATCTACAGTTGATGCGATTCAACGGGTAGTGGACATTGTTTCGGTAGCTAGAAGTAGAAACAGATACAGTGGACGGTATTGTGCGGTTGTTACATTAGATGTTACTAATGCTTTTAACAGTGCTTCATGGTTGGCGATTGCAAATGCTTTACAGAGAATTAACACTCCTAAATATCTTTATGATATCATTGGTGATTATTTTAGGAATCGTGTGCTGATGTATGATACCACAGATGGACCGGCAGAGATTGCAGTCACATCGGGTGTACCTCAAGGCTCGGTACTTGGCCCAACGTTATGGAACCTCATGTACGACGGAGTCCTACGAGTTGCAATGGTGGAAGGTGCACGGATTATCGGCTATGCAGACGATATAGTACTGTTGGTGGAAGGTAATTGTGTTGATGATATTGAAATTCTCGTTTCCAGTCAGATTCGCATCATCGACCGATGGATGACCGACAACGGATTAAAGATAGCCCCGACCAAGACCGAGTTTATTATGGTCAGTTCCCATCAGAGGATACAGCATGGGGCTATCAGGGTAGGTGATCACGTAGTACATTCGTCGCGCAGCTTAAAGTATTTGGGGATGGTCTTAGATGACCGCCTCGATTACACTTCACACATCAGGTATGCGGTGGAGAGAGCGACGAAGCTATGGACCACCTTGGTAAGGATGATGCCTAATAAGGCAGGTCCGAGTAGTAATGCTAGGCGAGCAATTGCTCTTACTGTTGTGGCGAAGGTCCGGTATGCCTCGCCCATTTGGTGTCATACCCTTAGATTTGCTAACCGTAGACAATGGCTACGACGGTTTTACCGGCCAGTAGTCCAGCGAGTTATCTCTTCTTTCAGGACAACTTCTCATGATGCAGTCTGCGTGCTTGCGGGAATGATCCTGCTTCATCTCCTCCTGGACGAGGACTCCAGGACTTTTCATCGGAGACGAGCAGAGAACATCGCCGGATCGGTTGCACGTAACATGGAACGTGTCACAACTATGGAACGATGGCAACGAGAATGGGATGAGAGTGTTCACGGTCGGTGGACATACCGTCTCATACCCGACGTCAACAGATGGATAAGTAGAAGATTTGGTGGTGTAGATTTCTTTCTTTCTCAGTTTCTTTCCAGCCATGGCTTCTACGCCTACCAGCTTCATCGGATGCAGTTAACGGGTTCGCCGCTATGCGATGCGTGCGAGGAACCTGAGGACGCCGAACACACGATATTCCATTGTGTACGTCATCGTGAATTGATCATCAGACTTCAGCATCAAGTCGACGAGGAGTTAACGCCGGAGAACATCATCGAAGTTATGTCTGCTAACAGATATAACTGGAGCATGGTTCATCAAGCAGTACGGACGATTATGATTCGACAACAACATCGAAGACACGTCATCGAACGAGGCGAACGACGTGCTTTGCTCGCCAACATCCAGTTGGCCTTGCAGAGCAGCGACAGTGACGACGAGTAACGACAAGGATTGTAGTTCATCGTAGCTTCATCGCCGAGGGCTAGACAGTGGCTAATCACCACTGTTGGAAGCCATTCGTTGCCTGGGATGATGGACATCCACCGCCCGAGTGACGTCGATACCCTAACGGGTGATCCACTCGGGGCCGGTTGAAGGCACGGAGGGTTTTAGTGAGTAAGAATCTCACACTACCGGGGTTGATCACCCAGGTGTCTTATGCAAGATTTCCCTTCGATAACAAAAAAAAAAAAAAAAAAAGGTAGCCAAATGCCTCGTCATCTAATTAGTGACGCGCATGAATGGATTAACGAGATTCCTCTGTCCCTATCTACTATCTAGCGAAACCACAGCCAAGGGAACGGGCTTGGATGCACTAGCGGGGAAAGAAGACCCTGTTGAGCTTGACTCTAGTCTGGCATTGTAAGGCGATATAGGAGGTGCAGCATAGGTGGGAGGGCTTCCTCGTGGAGCTCGCCTCTGAGATACCACCACTCTTACTGTTGCCTTACTTACATGATTGGGTGGAACAAGCGCGGGCCCCAGGTCCGGATCGTGCGCGCACCTCCTCCGGGGGCTGTGGCGGCGGTTCGCCTGCGCGCGCCCAATGCGCCGTGTTTCTCGCTCAGCGTCCAGTGTGTCGCTGGGTGGTGCCGCCGGGGAGACTGCATCGTAGCATCGTCGTGTGTAGCGTGTTACCCGCTTGTCCGACCGTGAGCCGTGGCCCGCAAGGGTACAAGCTTGCGTACGTCGGTGCATTCGTGGTGCACTGCTTCTGCGCGGTCGATCGTTTATGATGTCACGTTTGCCCCGGTTCCGCGCGCCGCCCGGCTCGAAGACTCCTGGACAGGTCCTTTCGGTCCACGTCATGGACAGTGCCAGGTGCGGAGTTTGACTGGGGCGGTACATCTCCAAAACGATAACGGAGGTGTCCAAAGGTCAGCTCAGTGTGGACAGAAACCACACGCTGAGCATAAGGACAAAAGCTGGCTTGATCCCAACGTTCAGTACACTTCGGGACAGCGAAAGCTTGGCCTTACGATCCTTTTGGTTATAACGAGTTTTTAGCAAGAGGTGTCAGAAAAGTTACCACAGGGATAACTGGCTTTTTTTTTTTTTTAAACGGGTTTTTTATTTTGTTTCAAAATTAAACCCTCCCGCTCCCCTACATTTTACCCGCGAGGGCTTCTCTGCAGGGGGTTTCATGGCTTAATGGCCAACCTTTTGTCCGTGCGAAAAGCACCTTCCATGTTTTATTTCTATTTCTAAATTCAACCGAAAAATTCACTCATTCCCCTAAATAGGGCGCTTTTTCACGCTCGATGCGTCGCTGTTTTTACGTGCATACCACGCCTAGCGGGAGGCAACTTCTGCCTCGACCACGGCGGCTTGTTCCGCGGCGTTCAGGCCACCGTCCGTGGCCTCGTTTTCTCGTCGATTGCGCGGTTGCGCATACCAGATGGTCCGGCTGCAAAATCCGCGCGTTCTCGGCCGTCATCGTCATTGTTTATCGCCTGGCCGGACATCCCGAGAAGACGACGGTTTCGTCTCCTCTCCCTGAACCGCGCTTGACGCTCACGAAGCGCTGCACGTCGCTGAGCGGTCCGTGGTGAAGCTGGTGGGGTTGGGGAAGTCCAGCTCGACGTTCTTCCCGCCGGCGTGCTGTTGCTGCTCGCCGGTTGGCGTTGCGTCGCTCGTTACGGGCCCGCCGCACTTCCGCGCGTTGGGCCTCCAGCTCTGCTGCGTCTTCGTCCTGACGCTCGATGACGTTAACAGCCAATGCTGCCCGCCCTCGTCCCACGCTCGCTGCAGTTGGGCCGTTATTCGCTTCGCGGCTTCGCAAATACGACTCCAGCTATCGGCGTCACGCAACAAGTGCCGCTGGAGGGTGTCCGGACAGACAGGGTCTGGACCTCCCTCGCCGAGTAGCTCCTGTCGAACTGCCGCAAAGCGTGGGCACTCGAAGAAGGCGTGCTCCGCCGTCTCTGGGACGCCGACGCACAACTGGCAGTCTGGGGACGACGTGAATCCATTGTGGCACAAGTAGTCACGGAAAAATCCGTGTCCGGACAAAACCTGTGCCAGATGGAAAGTCATATCTCCATGTTTCCTAGACTGCCAGTCGCCGACCGATGGAATTACACGGTGCGTCCACCGCGTGTGCCGGCTAGCATCCTGTTGCAGTGCGTCGGCATCCCATTCCTCCTGCCAGCAGTCGATGGTGTTCTGCCGCTCCGTCGCCCGGATGTCCTCCCTCGTTGCAGCACGGTCTGGAGCAAGGAGTTGTTGGTGAACCCGAGCATCCTCGTTGATGAGGTGGCATATCGGTACGAGTCCAGCGAGTAGGGTGGCCGTCTCATACCTGACGGTACGGAATGCCCGTGCCACCCTGATGGCTGCTTTCGCTGAACCCGTTGCAGCATCCGTCGGCACTCTCGCACCTGAGTTGCCTCAGCCCAGACGGGAGCAGCATACCGCAACACCGATTCTGCCACATACGCCAGCAGCCTTGACTTGGCCGTCCTGGGGCCGCTGTGGTTTTGCATGAGGCGCGTTACAGCTGCCACCACGCGCGACGCCTTTTCGGAGACTTTCGTGACGTGATCTCGCCATTTCAGGTGATCTTGGAGCTGCACGCCCAAGTACCTGATGCTCCTAGAAGACTGGACTTCCACGTCACCGACGCGAAATGTCACCTGCGGCGGAGTCTTCTTGCTTGAGATCAGGACGGCTTCAGTCTTGGCTGGGGCCAGCTCCAGACCGTGCTGCTGCATCCAACGTTGGACCTGGTCAACGGCCTCCTCTGCTCTCGCGCGAACCTCGTCCGTGGTGGTAGCAGGTACCAACAGCGCCAGATCGTCCGCATATCCGATGACTTCGACGTCGGGAGGTAGCGGCACATCCAGCACCCTCACACATGATGTTCCACAGAGTTGGGCCCAGGATGGACCCCTGTGGAACACCGGCGGTTACATGCCGTACGACGGGGCCTTCGCTCGTGTCAAAGTACAGCACACGATCCTCGAAGTAGCTTCGAAGCATCCGTTGGAGGCCGACGGGAACACCTTTTGCCTGAAGGGCGCTGGCAATGGATTGCCAGTTGGCCGTGTTGAAGGCGTTCTTCACGTCCAACGCCACCACAAGCAAGAAACGGTTATCCCGGCCGTTCGTTCGCCGGAACGACATGGCGGTACGGCCGGCCTCAATAACCCGCTGGATGGCGCTCACTGTCGACCGCCCTCGACGAAATCCGAACTGCCGGTCCGACAGTCGGGGTGAAGACGGCTCCTCGAGATGTTCATTGAGGCGATTCAGGATGAGGCGCTCAAGTACCTTCCCAGTGCGTCGAGCATGCAGAGGGTCGGTACGAGCTGCTCTCTCCCGGAGGCTTCCCTGCTTCGGCAGCAACACCAGTCGTTGCCTCTTCCACTGCGCCGGAAACGAAGCGCGATTGAGGCAATCCTGGTACAGGACCCGGAAGACCTCCGGGAACAACATGATGGCCGTCTTCACTGCCGCGTTCGGGATGCCATCGAGCCCTGGTGCTTTGCGATTTGCCATCTGGCTCGCGATGAGCAGCAGCTCGTCGTCCGTTACCGGTGCAATTCCCGCCGTTGTTGTTGCTCCTCGACGCTTCCAACGTTGCTCAGCTGCGACCAGTCACAGGGCGGATGCTCAGGGAAGAGGTCGGACACAATGCGTTCGAGGACGACCCGGTCCGCTTCTGAAGGCGTCCGACTGCCCCGAGCCGGGACATGACGACCCGATATCCTGCCCCGAACGCATTCTCTTCTGCAATTTCGATCAGCTCCTGGAACAAGTTCCGCTTGCTAGCTCGAATTGCTCGGCTGAGCTCTGCCCTTGCTGTCCTGTGCTCAGCTGCTGCTATGCTGCTCCTCCAAATCAGCCGTCCGCAGCATCCGGTCACGGGCAACCTCGCAGTTGTTCCTCAGGCGAGCCAGGAGGAGACCACCAAAATGTGTTACGGTGCGGGTCTTGGTGCACTCGGTAACCCGTTGCATCGTCTCGTCGCAGGCCTTCAACATGGCTGCGATCATACCCTCCTGGGTCGATGCGCGTTGGACAAAGTCCGCAGCGAACAGCGCCTCGAGGAATGAGGAAGGAGAAAACTGCGAGGTCTTCCATCTACGGCCAGCGTGACGCACACGCCTCTGGCTAGCGGAAGCACCCTGCCGCGATGACGGTTGCCGCTGATGTTGCTGCTGCTGCTGTTGCGATGGCTGCTGTTGCTGCTGCTGCTGCTGAAGTGACTGCTGCTGCTGCGCAGAGGACTGTTGCGCTGGCTGCTGCTGGTCCTGCAGCTGCTCGGGCGATGCTGGTGTTCCTCCCACGGTGTAGAGAACATAGCGGTGGTCTGACGCGGTGTATCTTGTGCTAACAACCCAGGTGTCAGGGCGAGCGATCGTCGGGCTCGCGAATGCCACATCCACTATACTCGGGAGAGCCACCCCGTTGCCATCAAACGTGTATTCCCGACCTTGATTAATCACGATTAGGCCAAGCTGCTCCACCATTCCGTGCAGCTCTTCCCCGCGGTCGCAAGTCCTCGGCTGCCCCACTCCTCATGTCTGGCGTTAAAATCGCCGGCGACGACGACTTGAGGGTGGGAGAAGCCTTCGAGTTCTATTGCTTCCAAGAAGCGCTCGAACTCTGCGAGGTTAAGGCTTGGTGGAGCATAGCAGCTGATAAAACCACTCCGCCGATCTGCGCTGCAACCAACCCCTGAGCTTCACTGCACCACACCCGCTGTATTGGTAGCTCACCGACAGCTACCACCGCTACCGCCTTGCAGCTGCTGAATGCCCACCGGCCGTTGTTTTCAGGTGGGCGCAGAACATCAGAGAGAATGAGCACGTCTGCTTTCTCCTCTCTGGCAGCTTGCAGCACCAGGTTCTGGGCATCACGGCCATGGCCCAGGTTCGCCTGCAGAACTTTCAGGGCCGGGAACATCGTTGGGCCGAACGAGCACATTCGCTGTGGCCTATGTGGTGAGCGCCACCGCACAGTGCGCACTTTGCCTCATTCTGGCAGGATCGTGCTTTGTGTCCGGTAAGCCCACAGCGGATGCACAGATTCTGTCGATCTGCGGTGGAACGGCAGTTCGAGGCGATGTGGCCCATCTCCAGACAGCGGAAACAGCGCTGTCGCTCTGGAGGCGTTGGTGGGGCTGCTCGAACCTTGCTCACACAGTCGCACAGGAACAGTTTAAGTCCTTCCAACTGCCGAGCCGACTTCACAGGTAGCCGGATGCGTGCTCGCTTCGAACCATCCGGTAGTTCCCAAATGCTGGCAGAAACAACTCCAGCACTTGCGCCAATCTTAGCATCGAGGGCAGCAATGATATCTTCCTCCGTAGCAAGGGGATCGATATCGACTACCAGCAGCTCACCCATTTCTGTGACAAGCCGACTGACGCCTGCGTCGCCGATGATTTTGCGGACGCCTTCCAGCATAAGCGGAGCGTTTGCCGTCTTGCTCAGCTCCATACGTAGCAGCCTGGCATGAGTTCGGCGGCCCTGCTTAATATGCCCTTTCATTTCGCTGTGAGCCGCGTCCAGACGAATGGCTTCGCGCACCTTCTCGTAGATGCCATCCCAGGTTTCGCCTTCACTGGGAGACACCTCGATGATGTCGGGCCTCGGCTTTCGCTTACGATGTTGCTGATGTTGCTGCTGCATACGCTCCTGCTGCTGCTGCTGCGAGCCGGCGACCGCCTGTCGCTGTGGCTGACGCTGCTGCTGCTGCTGCTGCTGCTGCTGTTGCTGTTGCTGCTGCTGCTGGGAACGTGGCTTACCCGTAGCTTTTCCGCGATATCTACGCCGCACGACCTCACTAAAGGTGAGTTCCGGCACAACGTCTACGCGGACGGCTGTCGATGCCTCGCTGCGCGGCGGCATGACTGCGCGCGACGTCGACGCGCGGGCTGCTCCTGCTCGTGCTGGTTCCGCTGCTGCTGTTGTTGTTGCTGCAGCTGCGGCGCAGAGGGTCGGCGCGGCAGCGGAGTCGGAGGTTGGCGCGGACTAGCTGACGGTTGTCCGCCGGCAACCTTTGCTGCCAGAAGAGAGTTGAGCACGTCTCGGTCGCGCTGATGTGCGGCGGCGAGCTTCTCCATCTGTGCCTCCAACTTCTCCTCTCGTCGTTTTGCCTCCTCCTTTTCCTCTTGTAGCAGTTGGCACATGCCAGTTATCTGCTCGGAGAGGCGAGCATTTTGCTCCTTCATTTCTGCATTCTGCTCCTCTAGTCGTTGGATTGTTGCCTTAAGCAACTCGAGCTCCGGTGTGGCCGTGGCGGCCTTGGATGCCACGGCGGGCTTGTTGTTGCCTGTGACACTGACCCTAGGCAGCGCCACTCGAGGCTCGGTCACAAACAGCTTCGAGCCAGATGCCAAGCTGCTACGGCAGTCCACAGAGACTGACCTCGCACTCGCGCGCGTTGACATCCCGGATGATGCCATCATCTTTGCCGACTTTCAGGTTGGTGGGTTAAATAACCCTGGGGTCGATGTGACCCCGGGGTCGGTTGACCCCGGGGGTCGAGATGACCCCAAGTATGCAGCGCCGTCTAGCTGGTGTTCTGCCGCTCAATCGCTGCTGTAGAATCCTTCTTCCACGCTGGTTTTCCACTATGGTCCGACTTGCGACCCCTGGTGGGCTGGGGGAGGGGTGGCGGGTGGCGAAAAATTACGAGAGGGTGCGTCGCTCACGTGGGGAATGGATCCGCACCAATCCCGAATTTTTTCCGGCACTTTTTCACGTCCAAATTGCGCTGCCCGCTTTTTCGACCCTTTGAACCTATTTTAGGGATTTTTCGAAAATTCGAGCAGTTTTCGAGTTGCTCGAACTACTCGAATCGAGCAGATTCGAGCTGCCGCGGGCACTACACTTCTTCCCCGAATTTTCTGCGCACTTTTTGTAAACTCGAGCACTTTTCGAGCAGTAACGGACTTTTCAAATTTTTGCCCCTTGGGAACTGCTCCCTGGACAAAATTTGTCCCTTGGGTATTATAGAACTGTCACCAAGAAACGTCAAAAATTTTTTCACGATTTTCACAAATTTTTTGATGCAATCTTATTGTACGCATAAAAACAAGCACAACGGTGAAAACCGCACACGAATCCGAGCAAAACTCGCGGAGTTATTCGCGATTTGCTATTTATTTCGATTTTTCCGAAAGCACGTGCTCCGGCGGTAGCACCCCGACACTTTTATTTTCTCGTTTTTCACCGATTTTCGTTCTGTTTCTTTTAAATTCACGTTCAGCGTCACTACGCGCACCTTTAAAATCACATCCGGCACGAATCCGTGCGTTTTTCACTGAGTTATTCACATTCAAAGTTCCCCATACAAATTGTATGGGGATGTACACACACACTTTTATGCACTTTAAACTTCTCAAAACGTCTCGAAAACACTTTTAAACGCTTTAGAAGCGTCGAATTATCCAGAATCGAGTGTTTCCGGCGCTGATATCACACAGTTTTGCGCATTTTTCCACACCCGGAAATTTGGTGCTACCGGGGGCAAATGTACACAGAACAACACGAATTTTTAAAGCGCAAAAATCACAGAAATTCGACCAAATAACACTATCTATAGGTAAATTGGGTGCTCTGAACACGATTTTGAGGGTTTCAGAGCGATCCGAGGCCGTTTTACACACTTTTTTGCACACTTTGTCGGAGCGTGTTTACATACGTCTGTACCCGACGGCTACTCGATGAACACTACAGGGATAACTGGCTTGTGGCCGCCAAGCGTTCATAGCGACGTGGCTTTTGATCCTTCGATGTCGGCTCTTCCTATCATTGTGAAGCAAAATTCACCAAGCGTAGGATTGTTCACCCTTTCAAGGGAACGTGAGCTGGGTTTAGACCGTCGTGAGACAGGTTAGTTTTACCCTACTGGTGTGTGCTTATAGTCGCTATCTTAACGGAATTCCTGTGCAGTACGAGAGGAACCACAGGTACGGACCACTGGCTCAATACTAGTCCGACCGGACTTTGGTATGACGCTACGTCCGCTGGATTATGCCTGAACGCCTCTAAGGTCGTAGCCAATCCGAGCTGATAGCGCTTCTCAAACCCATTAGGTGTTCGGAAGCTAGCGGGCCTAACAACCCTCTGAGATCCGTTGGAGTCTGCGTCTGCAGCCCGGCGTCTCATCCCGCTATACCTAGGCCGCAATGAGTGGAGTTCGCTGCACGTGTTAGTACCGTAACTGGGAACGCCGTTGGCTTGAGCTCTGCCCAACGTGGATATACCTAGTTTCGACACCTATCAACCGCCCGCAAACGACGGGACTTCAGGCTGGGAGCTGCGAGTTGTAGAGATGCGTTCGCATCGATCCTCTCAGGCGACCCATGCTTGGTGGTTTGTCCGTGTGCCCCTTCCTCGATGTGCGCAAGCTCGTCTTGGTCTGGGGACCACGTCGACACAGGGGATACTCTTGTGAGAGCATGAGTGTACTAAGTTGAGTGTAGCAAGGGAACGCGTGCCCCTTCCTCGTTGGCGTAACTAACCATCTTGGTCTGGGGACCGTGGTACCGTGCTCTGGTGAAGCTTGGTGCGTGCTCCTTCCTTGTCAGACGAGTGACTTGACCTGGTCTGGAGACCGTTCCTTTATACTAGTGGACAAGAGTTGGCTACTTCCGTGTCAGACGAGTGACTTGACATAGGATGGAGAAGGACACTTAACACTAATGAGCTTGTCGGCGTGCCTCGTTCTCGACTTGATTGTCTTGATGTGAGGACCGTGCGGACCACACCAGTAAGCTTACACATGCTCGTTACAAGTTGTATAAGTTGACCCGTTTGGCCCGGTTGCCTTGCACATGATGGTGTTGACCATGTTCGGTTAACAGGTCGTGTGTCGAGGTGGTCGGCCTTGGTAGTAGGATGTCTTGTGCATGTGACGTGTTGACCTGGTTTGGTCGGTGTGTCGTCGTGTACGAGATGACCTACTTACCCGTCAGTTTTCCAAGTTGTATCATGTGTTGACTTAGTTGACGTGTCATGTGCTTGGATGATTAGCGTACGGGTCATGTATGGTGCGCTTGCTTCAGTTGAAGGGATGTACTAGTACAGTTGTATTAATTGTTTATTTCACGATCTGGTCTTTTGGCTGGATCGTGAAAAACGCTAAGTCCCAAATCCTGAACTCGAGAAGAAAGCGCCAATGACAACGTTTTTGACTGGAGCTCCCTAGCATTCGGCTCTTTTCTACTTTGAAGGGATGCACTGTTGTATGAATTGTTTATTCACGAACTGGTCGTTTGATTGGATCGTGAAAAAAATCGCTAAGTCCCAAATCCTGAACTCGACAGGAAAGCGCTGATTGCAAACATTTTGACTGGAAGTCCCTTGAAAATGGCGTTTTCGTTATTGGCATTATGTGGCACGTTTATTGTGGCTAGAACATTAATTATTCACCAAATGGCACCAAAGCTTGGCAAAAGTCGCGAAACACTCCTATCTCGACGCACCAGCAATCGCAACTTGATGCAAAATAAATTGCACAAGCTAATGATACTTGTACCATGCACAGTACACCGTACCAAAATATACCCCTGAAAGTGTGCAATTTGGTGCTACCCTAGGGAATATGTATGGGAAGCCTAGCTACGTGTGTCGCACGTTCCAAGTTGCATGGACGTCGAACAGAGGCATGCAAAAGCACCTATCTAGGGAATTACTCTACGTTCTAGTAGCAAGTGCGATTTTCCGGTCCAGCACGGCAGTACGCCTGCACGCATACACTCCATGTACCAAAATGTACCAACCTAGGCGTTGCTCAGTAGCTTTTGGCGGCACATAGAAAAAGTATTCGAGTTCAGATTTTTGGGACTTAGCGTATTTTTAAAACTAACAACGAAAATTAAATTATAAATCGGTGAAACGGCTAGGAGTTGCTCAGTAGCTTTTTGCGCAACGTGGCAAAAGTATTCGAGTTCAGATTTCTGGGACGTAGCGTATTTTTCAATCATAATAAACCGAATCAAACATAACAATGATGAAACTTACACCATGTCCCAAGGTTGTGCACAAAACGTAACGATAAAGTGCTGGCGAAGTTAGAGGTGCACCAAAATTGTGTACCGATCAGGGAAAGTACTCTACGTTCCTATGATTTGGGTGAAAAGTGTTGATTAACTGCTGGTTAGAATAGACAGTTGCTTATCATACACATCGCAAACGAACACCCCTTAGTGAGCATTAGCAAAAGTCAATGGCACAAAGCAATTGCAATACAAACTGATCAAGTACATTAAAGAACGCTACAGTACCAGGACTTCTTTCCAAGAATGGTGTCCGCGACGGGAGGGCAAGCGTCCTTCCCAGGTTTTCCTAGTAAACCTTGTATGGTAAACATACCCAAGCGTGTCTGTAAGCACGCAACGAAAGTCACGAACGGGCACATACCTAGGGAATGTACTCTACGTACTTGGACTTTTGTCCAAGAATGGTGTCCGCGACGGTCGGGCACTGCGACGCAATAACCAAATCCTAGGATTGTAACTTTAGTGTGCACAAACATAAACATTAACGCGTTCGCTCGGGCTGCGCCGTCCGTGTTGAACACAAATGTGGGTGATTATATGCGTGGAGGGACAAAACATACGAGGAGGAGACAGTTTTCTGCACGATGTGCACAGAGCTCATTTCGTCGTCCCGGGCGAATGGAAAACACAAACATCGCGAGTATCGTTCTAGGTTTCTGTCTATAAAAGGGCAGGCCAAAAGGTGACCGGTTGAGATAAGCGTTTTAAGCATACAAACACTTTATTGGAACTTTTGATACAAAAACAAGGTACGTACATGTAGGTTGTACCAACATGGACATCTATGAACGCGTACGCTCGGGCTGCGCCCTCCGTCTTGTACTTTCCTGATCGGTACACAGTTTTGGTGCACTGCTATTCCGACCGGCAACTTGTACCAACATATACATCCATGAACGCGTAAGTAGTGTACTTTCCCTGATCGGTACACACTGTTGGTGCACGGCATAAGAAAAGAGCTAAAATGGTCAAACTCAATCCATTTCAACAATAGATAGTCGATAGTAGCTGTGCCGATGAAGTAGGGCACGATGCAAGTTAATGTTGTTTAATGAATAACATGTCCGCCATACATTTCAGTACAAAATTGCTCGGTCAGACCTACAAAGTGCTATATCTCGAATACGAGGCGTCGGACTGGGGGTTGTAGAACAATTTTAAGTTCGTCTAATGATTCTACATCCGATTCTGGATAGCGGTTTTTGACCACTTTTCAATATTTTGTGACACCCCGAACCTAGGGGCAGCTCCTAGCTTTTTTCAAAAATGTGCACCGAACGGGCCGGAGAGCTCGTGTGGCTCAAAACATGTTTTTCGCTAAAACACCTCAAAACGTGTAAGAACGCACCCTAGCTCTTGTTTTTCAAAAGTTATGGCCATTTAAAGTGAGGTGGTTTTTGCTTCAAAATAGCTATTTTACCCGTCCCTATGGCCATGCTTTAAATTTTCACGAAAATGCAAGGTCAGACTTAGGCGGGCCATATCTTGAATACTAAACGTCGCAGACATTGGTCGTAGAACAATTTTAAGTTCGTCTAATGATTCTACATCCGATTCTGGATAGCGGTTTTTGACCACTTTTCAATATTTTGTGACACCCCGAACCTAGGGGCAGCTCCTAGCTTTTTCAAAATGTGCACCGAACGGGCCGGAGAGCTCGTGTGGCTCAAAACATGTTTTTCGCTAAAACACCTCAAAACGTGTAGAACGCACCCTAGCTCTTGTTTTCAAAAGTTATGGCCATTTAAAGTGAGGTGGTTTTTGCTTCAAAATAGCTATTTTACCCGTCCCTATGGCCATGCTTTAAATTTTCACGAAAATGCCAGGTCAGACCTAGGGCGGGCCATATCTTGAATACTAAACGTCGCAGACATTGGTCGTAGAACAATTTTAAGTTCGTCTAATGATTCTACATCCGATTCTGGATAGCGGTTTTTGACCACTTTATCAATATTTTGTGACACCCCGAACCTAGGGGCAGCTCCTAGCTTTTTCAAAAATGTGCACCGAACGGGCCGGAGAGCTCGTGTGGCTCAAAACATGTTTTTCGCTAAAACACCTCAAAACGTGTAAGGAACGCACCCTAGATGATGAAAAGTGCAATCAGAATGTCAATCGACAACTTTGTTGGGGTACCATTTTACTCTACGGGCCAGTAGCTTAGGCGCGCCAACAGCGCTTTCCTTTCGGGTTCCCATTTTTTGCCCTCCTGGGATTATGATCATTTGTTCATTGCCTACTATAGGGAGGGTACCTTGCTACGAGGTCAAACATGAAGATTGCACCAAATCGTAGTTTTACCTCTATTTAGTCGTAGGAGCATGGTTTGCAGTGGCAGTGGGTCATTAAGCCCCGTTTGGGTCATACGTCCCCTCCGCGATAAAAATCGTCGTATGCCTATAGTCCGAACTAATGAAGCAAAAGTGGTGTCTGGTGGGCTCTGCCGATGATTTTAACCTATGATTTTGAGCTTCCACCCTATCAAAACGTTCCTGGAGCAGTACATCACGGGTCTACGGACCCAAAGACTTCGTCGTGATGGTTTCTAGTAAAAAGTTGTAACAGCTAAGGGTTTTGAATACGCGTATATTAACCATTGCTTGAAACTAAGCTTCGTTGTCTTTAAACTCTGCAAGACCAATCGAACTTCTTAGGGAAACCCGAAGGATTCACGCTAAGCTCGATGAGCTATTATGGGTAGTGGTGCATGATCTGGTGTTCCTTGGATCTAATCCAATGAATAAATT
>NW_024412096.1:115000-117500 GCF_016920715.1 Anopheles arabiensis | reverse complement strand
ACACCATGTCCCAAGGTTGTGCACAAAACGTAACGATAAAGTGCTGGCGAAGTTAGAGGTGCACCAAAATTGTGTACCGATCAGGGAAAGTACTCTACGTTCCTATGATTTGGGTGAAAAGTGTTGATTAACTGCTGGTTAGAATAGACAGTTGCTTATCATACACATCGCAAACGAACACCCCTTAGTGAGCATTAGCAAAAGTCAATGGCACAAAGCAATTGCAATACAAACTGATCAAGTACATTAAAGAACGCTAAGTACCAGGACTTCTTTCCAAGAATGGTGTCCGCGACGGGAGGGCAAGCGTCCTTCCCAGGTTTTCCTAGTAAACCTTGTATGGTAAACATACCCAAGCGTGTCTGTAAGCACGCAACGAAAGTCACGAACGGGCACATACCTAGGGAATGTACTCTACGTACTTGGACTTTTGTCCAAGAATGGTGTCCGCGACGGTCGGGCACTGCGACGCAATAACCAAATCCTAGGATTGTAACTTTAGTGTGCACAAACATAAACATTAACGCGTTCGCTCGGGCTGCGCCGTCCGTGTTGAACACAAATGTGGGTGATTATATGCGTGGAGGGACAAAAACATACGAGGAGGAGACAGTTTTCTGCACGATGTGCACAGAGCTCATTTCGTCGTCCCGGGCGAATGGAAAAACACAAACATCGCGAGTATCGTTCTAGGTTTCTGTCTATAAAAGGGCAGGCCAAAAGGTGACCGGTTGAGATAAGCATTTTAAGCATACAAACACTTTATTGGAACTTTTGATACAAAAACAAGGTACGTACATGTAGGTTGTACCAACATGGACATCTATGAACGCGTACGCTCGGGCTGCGCCCTCCGTCTTGTACTTTCCCTGATCGGTACACAGTTTTGGTGCACTGCTATTCCGACCGGCAACTTGTACCAACATATACATCCATGAACGCGTAAGTAGTGTACTTTCCTGATCGGTACACACTGTTGGTGCACGGCATAAGAAAAGAGCTAAAATGGTCAAACTCAATCCATTTCAACAATAGATAGTCGATAGTAGCTGTGCCGATGAAGTAGGGCACGATGCAAGTTAATGTTGTTTAATGAATAACATGTCCGCCATACATTTCAGTACAAAATTGCTCGGTCAGACCTACAAAGTGCTATATCTCGAATACGAGGCGTCGGACTGGGGGTTGTAGAACAATTTTAAGTTCGTCTAATGATTCTACATCCGATTCTGGATAGCGGTTTTTGACCACTTTTCAATATTTTGTGACACCCCGAACCTAGGGGCAGCTCCTAGCTTTTTTCAAAAATGTGCACCGAACGGGCCGGAGAGCTCGTGTGGCTCAAAACATGTTTTTCGCTAAAACACCTCAAAACGTGTAAGGAACGCACCCTAGATGATGAAAAGTGCAATCAGAATGTCAATCGACAACTTTGTTGGGGTACCATTTTACTCTACGGGCCAGTAGCTTAGGCGCGCCAACAGCGCTTTCCTTTCGGGTTCCCATTTTTGCCCTCCTGGGATTATGATCATTTGTTCATTGCCTACTATAGGGAGGGTACCTTGCTACGAGGTCAAACATGAAGATTGCACCAAATCGTAGTTTTTACCTCTATTTAGTCGTAGGAGCATGGTTTGCAGTGGCAGTGGGTCATTAAGCCCCCGTTTGGGTCATACGTCCCCTCCGCGATAAAAATCGTCGTATGCCTATAGTCCGAACTAATGAAGCAAAAGTGGTGTCTGGTGGGCTCTGCCGATGATTTTAACCTATGATTTTGAGCTTCCACCCTATCAAAACGTTCCCTGGAGCAGTACATCACGGGTCTACGGACCCAAAGACTTCGTCGTGATGGTTTCTAGTAAAAAGTTGTAACAGCTAAGGGTTTTGAATACGCGTATATTAACCATTGCTTGAAACTAAGCTTCGTTGTCTTTAAACTCTGCAAGACCAATCGAACTTCTTAGGGAAACCCGAAGGATTCACGCTAAGCTCGATGAGCTATTATGGGTAGTGGTGCATGATCTGGTGTTCCTTGGATCTAATCCAATGAATAAATTTATGAGGGTATATATGGTGCAGGGCACAAAGCGTGATGAAACCGGGTCTCCCTACCAAATGTGGCATATTTTTTCCCTGAGAGCGAAGCTCAGACCCACGTAGGGAGAGCGAAGTGGAACTTAAATGTTCTATGCAGCAAATGTTCGCCATGCGGATAAACAAGTTGGAATAGTTCAATGTAGTGTAATGCAAACACGAATCGCAAATAACGATACGGGACCCAGAAGCAATTCTGCGGATCCCTCGGGGAGTGGTGAGTTGATATAAATTAGAGGTGAAAGTCCAAGTTGTTCAAGCTCCGGCTCGGCAGCCGATACGAGGTTCCTGTTGGGCTTTGTACATCGCGCAGAGGCGCCGTTCGGTTCTAGCAATGATTCCCGCCACCATGTTCCATGCGTGCAGAGATCCGTTAGAGCTCGTTCAATGTGTCCCGCCGTGATTA
>NW_024412096.1:87500-107500 GCF_016920715.1 Anopheles arabiensis | reverse complement strand
GTGTTCCGCGATTCTCGGCCGTCATCGTCATCGCTTATCGCCTGGCTGGACACTCCGAGAAGACGACGGTTTCGCCTCCTCTCCCTAACCGCGCTTGCCGCTCACGAAGCGCTGCACGTCGCTGAGCGGTGCGTGGTGAAGCTGGTGGGGTTGGGGAAGTCCAGCTCGACGTTCTTCCCGCCGACGTGCTGTTGCTGCTCGCCGGTTGGCGTTTCGTCTCACGTTTCGGGCCCGTCGCACCTCGGCGCGTTGGCCTCTCTGAATCACGTCGTCGGTGGTGCTCGATGACGTGAACCGCCAGTGCTGCCCGCTCCTCGTCCCACGCTCGCTGCAGCTGGGCCGTTATCTGCTTAGCAGCTTCGCATATACGACTCCAGCTCTCGGCGTCGCGCAGCAAATGCCGCTGGAGGGTGTCAGGACAGACAGGGTCTGACCTCCTCGCCTAGTAGCTCCTGACGTACCGCAGCGAATCGTGGACACTCGAAGAACGCGTGCTCCGCCGTTTCTGGGACGCCGACGCACAACTGGCAGTCTGGGGACGACGTGAATCCATTATGGCACAGGTAGTCACGGAAAAATCCGTGTCCGGACAGAACCTGCGCCAAATGAAAAGTCATGTCTCCATGTTTCCTAGACTGCCAGTCACCGACCGATGGGATGACACGGTGCGTCCACCGCGTGTGCCGGCTAGCATCCTGTTGCAGTGCGTCGGCATCCCATTCCTTCTGCCAGCAGTCGATGGTAAACTGCCTCTCAGTCGCCCGGATGTCCTCCTTCGTTGCAGCACGGTCTGGAGCAAGGAGTTGTTGATGACCCGGCATCCTCGTTGATGAGGTGGCATATCGGTACGAGTCCAGCGAGCAGGGTGGCCGTCTCATACCTGACGGTACGGAATGCCCGTGCCACCCTGATGGCGGCTTTTCGCTGTACTCGTTGCAGCATCCGTCGGCACTCTCGCACCTGAGTTGCCTCCGCCCAGACGGGAGCAGCATACCGCAACACCGATTCTGCCACATACGCCAGCAGCCTTGACTTGGCCGTCCTGGGGCCGCTGTGGTTTTGCATGAGGCGCGTTACAGCTGCCACCACGCGCGACGCCTTTTCCGTGACGTTGGTGACATGGTCTCGCCATTTCAGGTGATCTTGGAGCTGCACGCCCAAGTACCTGATGCTCCTAGACGACTTGATTTCCACGTCACCAACGCGAAATGTCACCTGCGGTGGAGTCTTCTTACTCGAAATCAGGACGGCTTCAGTCTTGGCTGGGGCCAACTCCAGACCGTGCTGTTGCATCCAACGTTGGACCTGGTCAACGGCCTCCTCTGCTCTCGCGCGAACCTCGTCGGTGGTGGTAGCAGGAACCAGCAGCGCCAAGTCATCCGCGTAACCGATGATTTCGACGTCGGGAGGAAGCGGCACATGCAGCACCCGTCATACATTATGTTCCACAAAGTGGGGCCCAGAATGGACCCCTGTGGAACACCGGCGGTAACATGCCGTACGACGGGGCCTTCGCTCGTGTCGAAGTATAGCATGCGATCTTCGAAGTAGCTCCGAAGCATCCGTTGGAGGCCGGTTGGGACACCTTTGCCTGAAGGGCGCTGGCAATGGATTGCCAGCTGGCCGTGTTGAACGCGTTCTTCACGTCCAACGCCACAACAAGCAAGAAACGGTTATCCCGGCCGTTCGTTCGCCCAAACGACATGGCGGTGCGGCCGGCCTCAACAACGCGCTGATGGCGCTCACTGTCGATCGCCTCGACGAAATCCGAACTGCCGGTCCGACAGTCGGGGTGAAGACGGCTCCTCGAGATGGTCGTTGAGGCGGTTCAGTATGAGGCGCTCAATACCTTCCCCAGAGCGTCGAGCATGCAAAGGGTCGGTACGAACTGCTCTCTCCCGGAGGCTTCCCTGCTTCGGCAGCAACACCAGTCTTGCCTCTTCCACTGTGCCGGAAACGTAGCGCGGTTGAGGCAATCCTGGTACAGGACCCGGAAGACCTCCGGGAACATGGTGATTGCCGTCTTCACCGCCGCATTCGGGATGCCATCGAGCCCTGGTGCTTTGCGGCTCGCCATCTGACTCGCGATTAGCAGCAGCTCGTCGTCAGTAACAGGTGCTACACCCGCCGCAGTTGTTGCTCCCTCGTCGTTTCCCGCGTTGCTCTGCTGCGACCAGTCACAGGGCGGATGCTCAGGGAAGAGGTCGGACACAATGCGTTCGAGGACGACCCGGTCCGCTTCTGAAGGCGTCCGACTGCCCCGGAGCCGGGACATGACGACCCGATATCCTGCCCCGAACGCATTCTCTTCTGCAATTTCGATCAGCTCCTGGAACAAGTTCCGCTTGCTAGCTCGAATTGCTCGACTGAGCTCCGCCCTTGCTGTCCTGTGCTCAGCTGCTGCTATGCTGCGCTCCTCCAAATCAGCCGTCCGCAGCATCCGGTCACGGGCAACCTCGCAGTTGTTCCTCAGGCGAGCCAGGAGGGAGACCACCAAAATGTTACGATGCGGGTCTTGGTGCAGTCGGTAACCCGTTGCATTGTCTCATCGCAGGCCTTCAACATGGCTGCGATCATACCCTCCTGGGTCGATGCGCGTTGGACAAAGTCCGCAGCGAACAGCGCCTCGAGGAATGATGTAGCAGAAAACTGCGAGGTCTTCCATCTACGGCCAGCGTGACGCACACGCCTCTGGCTAGCGGAAGCACCCTGCCGCGACGACGGTTGCCGCTGATGTTGCTGCTGCTGCTGTTGCGATGGCTGCTGCTGCTGCTGCTGCTGAAGTGACTGCTGCTGCTGCGCAGAGGACTGTTGCGCTGGCTGCTGCTGGTCCTGCAGTTGCTCGGGCGATGCTGGTGTTCCTCCCACGGTGTAGAGGACATAGCGGTGGTCTGATGCGGTGTAGCGTGTACTCACGATCCACGTATCTGGGCGAGCAATCGACGAGCTTGCGAACGCCAAGTCAATTATGCTCGGGAGAGCCACCCGTTGCCGTCAAACGTGAATTCTCGACCTTGGTTTATCACGCTCAAGCCAAGCTGCTCCACCATAGCGTGCAGCTCTTCCCCGCGGTTGCAAGTCCTCGGATTGCCCCACTCATGTCTGGCGTTAAAATCGCCGGCGACGACGACTTGAGGGTGGGAGAAGCCGAGTTCTATGGCTTCAATGAAGCGCTCGAACTCTGCGAGGCTGAGGCTTGGTGGAGCATAGCAGCTTATGAAACCACTCCGCCAATCTGCGCTGCTACCAGCCCCGAGCTTCGCTGCACCACACGCGCTGAATTGGTAGCTCACCGACAGCTACCACCGCTACCGTCCGGCAGCTGCTGAATGCCCACCGGCCGTTATTCTCTGGTGGACGCAGAACATCAGAGAGAATGAGCACGTCTGCTTTCTCCTCTCTGGCAGCTTGCAGCACCAGATTCTGGGCATCACGGCCATGGCCCAGATTCGCCTGCAGAACTTTTAGGACCGGAAGCATCGCTGAGCCGAACGAGCACATTCGCTGTGTCTATGTGGTGAGCGCCACCACACAGTGCACACTTCGCCTCATTCTGGCAGGATCGTGCTTTGTGTCCGTCTAGTCCACAACGGATGCACATATTCTGCCGATCTGCGTGGAACGGCAGTTCGACGCAATGTGGCCCATCTCCAGACAGCGGAAACATCGCTGACGCTCTGGAGGCGTTGGTGGGGCTGCACGAACCTTGCTCACGCAGTCGCACAGGAATAGTTTGGCTCCTTCCAACTGACGAGCTGATTTCGCTGGTAGCCGGATGCGTGCTCGCTTCGACCCATCCGGAAGTTCCCAAATGCTGGCAGAAACTACTCCAGCACTTGCGCCAATCTTCTCATCGAGGGCAGCAATGATGTCCTCCTCCGCAGCAAGGGGATCGATGTCGATACGAGCAGCTCACCCATTTCGGTGACAAGCCGACTTACGCCTGCGTCGCCGATAATTTTGCGGACGCCATCAAGCATAAGCGGGGCGTTTGCCGTCTTGCTTAGTTCCATGCGTAGCAGCCTGGCATGAGTTCGGCGACCCTGCTTAATATGCCCTTTCATGACACAGTGAGCCGCGTCGAGACGGATGGCTTTGCGCACCTTGTCGTAAATGCCATCCCAGGTTTCGCCTTCACTGGGTGACACCTCGATGATGTCAGGCCTCGGCTTTCGCTTACGATGTTGCTGCTGCTGCTGCTGCATACGCTCCTGCTGTGCTGCTGCGAGCCAGCGACCGCCTGTCGCTGTGGCTGACGCTGCTGCTGCTGCTGCTGCTGCTGCTGTTGCTGTTGCTGCTGCTGCTGGGAACGTGGCTTACCCGTAGCTTTTCCGCGATATCTACGCCGCACGACCTCGCTGTAGGTCAACTCCGGCACGACGTCTACGCGGACGGCAGTCGATGCCTCGCTGCGCGGCGGCATGACTGCGCGCGACGTCGACGCGCGGGGCTGCTCCTGCTCGTGCTGGTTCCGCTGCTGCTGTTGTTGTTGCTGCTGCTGCTGCGCAGAGGGTCGGCGTGGCAGCGGAGTTGGAGGTTGACGCGAGCTAGCTGACGGTTGTCCGCCGGCAACCTTTGCTGCCAGTAAGGAGTTTAGAACGTCTCGGTCGCGCTGATGTGCGGCGGCGAGCTTCTCCATCTGCGCCTCCAGCTTTCTCCTCTCGTCGCTTCGCCTCCTCCTTTTCCTCCTGTAGCAGTTGGCACATGCCAGTTATCTGCTCCGAGAGGCGAGCATTTTGCTCCTTCATTTCCAAATTCTGCTCCTCTAGCCGTTGGATTGTTGCCTTAAGCAACTCGAGCTCCGGTGTGGTCGAGGCGGCCTTGGATGCCACGGCGGGCTTGTTGTTGCCTGTGACACTGACCCTAGGCAGCGCCACTCGAGGCTCGGTCACAAACAGCTTCGAGCCAGATGCCAAGCTGCTACGGCAGTCCACAGAGACTGACCTCGCACTCGCGCGCGTTGACATCCCGGATGATGCCATCATCTTTGCCGACTTTCAGGTTGGTGGGTTAAATAACCCTGGGGTCGATGTGACCCGGTTGGGGGTCGAGATTGCAGCGCCGTCTAGCTGGTGTTCTGCCGCTCAATCGCTGCTGTAGAATCCTTCTTCCACGCTGGTTTTCCACTGGTCCGACTTGCGACCCCTGGGTGCGTGGCCGCGTCGCTCACGTGGGGAATGGATCCGCACGAATTTTTTCCGGCACTTTTCACGTCCAAATTGCGCTGCCCGCTTTTTCGACCCTTTTTAGCGAAAAATTCGAGCAGTTTTCGAGTTGCTCGAACTACTCGAATCGAGCAGATTCCTGCCGCGGGCACTACACTTCCGAATTTTCTGCGCACTTTGTAAACTCGAGCACTTTTAACGGACTTTTCAAATTTTTGGGGAACTGCTCCCTGACAAAATTTGTCCCTTGGGTATTATAGAACTGTCACCAAGAAACGTCAAAAATTTTTTCACGATTTTCACAAATTTTTGATGCAATCTTATTGTACGCATAAAAACAAGCACAACGGTGAAAACCGCACACGGAGCAAAACTCGCGGAGTTATTCGCGATTTGCTATTTATTTCGATTTTTCCGAAAGTGTAGCACCCCGACACTTTTATTTTCTCGTTTTTCACCGATTTTCGTTCTGTTTCTTTTAAATTCACGTTCAGCGTCACTACGCGCACCTTTAAAATCACATCCGGCACGAATCCGTGCGTTTTTCACTGAGTTATTCACATTCAAAGTTCCCCATACAAATTGTATAAACACACTTTTATGCACTTTAAACTTCTCAAAACGTCTCGAAAACACTTTTAAACGCTTTAGAAGCGTCGAATTATCCAGAATCGAGTGTTTCCGGCGCTGATATCACACAGTTTTGCGCATTTTTTCCACACCCGGAAATTTGGTGCTACCGGGGGGGGGCAAATGTACACAGAACAACACGAATTTTTTAAAGCGCAAAAAATCACAGAAATTCGACCAAATAACACTATCTATAGAAATTGGGTGCTCTGAACACGATTTTGAGGGTTTCAGAGCGATCCGAGGCCGTTTTACACACTTTTTTTGCACACTTTGTCGGAGCGTGTTTACATACGTCTGTACCCGACGGCTACCGATGAACACTACAGGGATAACTGGCTTGTGGCCGCCAAGCGTTCATAGCGACGTGGCTTTTTGATCCTTCGATGTCGGCTCTTCCTATCATTGTGAAGCAAAATTCACCAAGCGTAGGATTGTTCACCCTTTCAAGGGAACGTGAGCTGGGTTTAGACCGTCGTGAGACAGGTTAGTTTTACCCTACTGGTGTGTGCTTATAGTCGCTATCTTAACGGAATTCCTGTGCAGTACGAGAGGAACCACAGGTACGGACCACTGGCTCAATACTAGTCCGACCGGACTTTGGTATGACGCTACGTCCGCTGGATTATGCCTGAACGCCTCTAAGGTCGTAGCCAATCCGAGCTGATAGCGCTTCTCAAACCCATTAGGTGTTCGGAAGCTAGCGGGCCTAACAACCCTCTGAGATCCGTTGGAGTCTGCGTCTGCAGCCCGGCGTCTCATCCCGCTATACCTAGGCCGCAATGAGTGGAGTTCGCTGCACGTGTTAGTACCGTAACTGGGAACGCCGTTGGCTTGAGCTCTGCCCAACGTGGATATACCTAGTTTCGACACCTATCAACCGCCCGCAAACGACGGGACTTCAGGCTGGGAGCTGCGAGTTGTAGAGATGCGTTCGCATCGATCCTCTCAGGCGACCCATGCTTGGTGGTTTGTCCGTGTGCCCCTTCCTCGATGTGCGCAAGCTCGTCTTGGTCTGGGGACCACGTCGACACAGGGGATACTCTTGTGAGAGCATGAGTGTACTAAGTTGAGTGTAGCAAGGGAACGCGTGCCCCTTCCTCGTTGGCGTAACTAACCAACTTGGTCTGGGGACCGTGGTACCGTGCTCTGGTGAAGCTTGGTGCGTGCTCCTTCCTTGTCAGACGAGTGACTTGACCTGGTCTGGAGACCGTTCCTTTATACTAGTGGACAAGAGTTGGCTACTTCCGTGTCAGACGAGTGACTTGACATAGGATGGAGAAGGACACTTAACACTAATGAGCTTGTCGGCGTGCCTCGTTCTCGACTTGATTGTCTTGATGTGAGGACCGTGCGGACCACACCAGTAAGCTTACACATGCTCGTTACAAGTTGTATAAGTTGACCCGTTTGGCCCGGTTGCCTTGCACATGATGGTGTTGACCATGTTCGGTTAACAGGTCGTGTGTCGAGGTGGTCGGCCTTGGTAGTAGGATGTCTTGTGCATGTGACGTGTTGACCTGGTTTGGTCGGTGTGTCGTCGTGTACGAGATGACCTACTTACCCGTTAGTTTTCCAAGTTGTATCATGTGTTGACTTAGTTGACGTGTCATGTGCTTGGATGATTAGCGTACGGGTCATGTATGGTGCGCTTGCTTCAGTTGAAGGGATGTACTAGTACAGTTGTATTAATTGTTTATTTCACGATCTGGTCTTTTGGCTGGATCGTGAAAAACGCTAAGTCCCAAATCCTGAACTCGAGAAGAAAGCGCCAATGACAACGTTTTTGACTGGAGCTCCCTAGCATTCGGCTTTTTCTACTTTGAAGGGATGTACTGTTGTATGAATTGTTTATTCACGAACTGGTCGTTTGATTGATCGTGAAAAAATCGCTCAGTCCCAAATCCTGAACTCGACAGGAAAGCGCTGATTGCAAACATTTTGACTGGAAGTCCCTTGAAAATGGCGTTTTCGTTATTGGCATTATGTGGCACGTTTATTGTGGCTAGAACATTAATTATTCACCAAATGGCACCAAAGCTTGGCAAAAGTCGCGAAACACTCCTATCTCGACGCACCAGCAATCGCAACTTGATGCAAAATAAATTGCACGAGCTAATGATACTTGTACCATGCACAGTACACCGTACCAAAATATACCCCTGAAAGTGTGCAATTTGGTGCTACCCTAGGGAATATGTATGGGGAAGCCTAGCTACGTGTGTCGCACGTTCCAAGTTGCATGGACGTCGAACAGAGGCATGCAAAAGCACCTATCTAGGGAATTACTCTACGTTCTAGTAGCAAGTGCGATTTTCCGGTCCAGCACGGCAGTACGCCTGCACGCATACACTCCATGTACCAGAAATGTACCAACCTAGGCGTTGCTCAGTAGCTTTTAGCGGCACATAGAAAAAGTATTCGAGTTCAGATTTTTGTGACTTAGCGTATTTTTAAAACTAATAACGAAAATTAAATTTTAAATCGGTAAACGGCTAGGAGTTGCTCAGTAGCTTTTGGCGGCACATAGAAAAAGTATTCGAGTTCAGATTTTTGGGACTTAGCGTATTTTTAAAACTAATAACGAAAATTAAATTATAAATCGGTAAACGGCTAGGAGTTGCTCAGTAGCTTTTGCGCAACGTGGCAAAAGTATTCGAGTTCAGATTTCTTGGACGTAGCGTATTTTTCAATCATAATAAACCGAATCAAACATAACAATGATGAAACTTACACCATGTCCCAAGGTTGTGCACAAAACGTAACGATAAAGTGCTGGCGAAGTTAGAGGTGCACCAAAATTGTGTACCGATCAGGGAAAGTACTCTACGTTCCTATGATTTGGGTGAAAAGTGTTGATTAACTGCTGGTAAGAATAGACAGTTGCTTATCATACACATCGCAAACGAACACCCCTTAGTGAGCATTAGCAAAAGTCAATGGCACAAAGCAATTGCAATACAAACTGATCAAGTACATTAAAGAACGCTAAGTACCAGGACTTCTTTCCAAGAATGGTGTCCGCGACGGGAGGGCAAGCGTCCTTCCCAGGTTTTCCTAGTAAACCTTGTATGGTAAACATACCCAAGCGTGTCTGTAAGCACGCAACGAAAGTCACGAACGGGCACATACCTAGGGAATGTACTCTACGTACTTGGACTTTTGTCCAAGAATGGTGTCCGCGACGGTCGGGCACTGCGACGCAATAACCAAATCCTAGGATTGTAACTTTAGTGTGCACAAACATAAACATTAACGCGTTCGCTCGGGCTGCGCCGTCCGTGTTGAACACAAATGTGGGTGATTATATGCGTGGAGGGACAAAACATACGAGGAGGAGACAGTTTTCTGCACGATGTGCACAGAGCTCATTTCGTCGTCCCGGCGAATGGAAAACACAAACATCGCGAGTATCGTTCTAGGTTTCTGTCTATAAAAGGGCAGGCCAAAAGGTGACCGGTTGAGATAAGCATTTTAAGCATACAAACACTTTATTGGAACTTTTGATACAAAAACAAGGTACGTACATGTAGGTTGTACCAACATGGACATCTATGAACGCGTACGCTCGGGCTGCGCCCTCCGTCTTGTACTTTCCTGATCGGTACACAGTTTTGGTGCACTGCTATTCCGACCGGCAACTTGTACCAACATATACATCCATGAACGCGTAAGTAGTGTACTTTCCCTGATCGGTACACACTGTTGGTGCACGGCATAAGAAAAGAGCTAAAATGGTCAAACTCAATCCATTTCAACAATAGATAGTCGATAGTAGCTGTGCCGATGAAGTAGGGCACGATGCAAGTTAATGTTGTTTAATGAATAACATGTCCGCCATACATTTCAGTACAAATTTGCTCGGTCAGACCTACAAAGTGCTATATCTCGAATACGAGGCGTCGGACTGGGGGTTGTAGAACAATTTTAAGTTCGTCTAATGATTCTACATCCGATTCTGGATAGCGGTTTTTGACCACTTTTCAATATTTTGTGACACCCCGAACCTAGGGGCAGCTCCTAGCTTTTTTCAAAAATGTGCACCGAACGGGCCGGAGAGCTCGTGTGGCTCAAAACATGTTTTTCGCTAAAACACCTCAAAACGTGTAAGGAACGCACCCTAGATGATGAAAAGTGCAATCAGAATGTCAATCGACAACTTTGTTGGGGTACCATTTTTACTCTACGGGCCAGTAGCTTAGGCGCGCCAACAGCGCTTTCCTTTCGGGTTCCCATTTTTGCCCTCCTGGGATTATGATCATTTGTTCATTGCCTACTATAGGGAGGGTACCTTGCTACGAGGTCAAACATGAAGATTGCACCAAATCGTAGTTTTTACCTCTATTTAGTCGTAGGAGCATGGTTTGCAGTGGCAGTGGGTCATTAAGCCCCCGTTTGGGTCATACGTCCCTCCGCGATAAAAATCGTCGTATGCCTATAGTCCGAACTAATGAAGCAAAAGTGGTGTCTGGTGGGCTCTGCCGATGATTTTAACCTATGATTTTGAGCTTCCACCCTATCAAAACGTTCCCTGGAGCAGTACATCACGGGTCTACGGACCCAAAGACTTCGTCGTGATGGTTTCTAGTAAAAAGTTGTAACAGCTAAGGGTTTTGAATACGCGTATATTAACCATTGCTTGAAACTAAGCTTCGTTGTCTTTAAACTCTGCAAGACCAATCGAACTTCTTAGGGAAACCCGAAGGATTCACGCTAAGCTCGATGAGCTATAATGGGTAGTGGTGCATGATCTGGTGTTCCTTGGATCTAATCCAATGAATAAATTTATGAGGGTATATATGGTGCAGGGCACAAAGCGTGATGAAACCGGGTCTCCCTACCAAATGTGGCATATTTTTTCCCTGAGAGCGAAGCTCAGACCCACGTAGGGGAGAGCGAAGTGGAACTTAAATGTTCTATGCAGCAAATGTTCGCCATGCGGATAAACAAGTTGGAATAGTTCAATGTAGTGTAATGCAAACACGAATCGCAATAACGATACGGGACCCAGAAGCAATTCTGCGGATCCCTCGGGGAGTGGTGAGTTGATATAAATTAGAGGTGAAAGTCCAAGTTGTTCAAGCTCCGGCTCGGCAGCCGATACGAGGTTCCTGTTGGGCTTTGTACATCGCGCAGAGGCGCCGTTCGGTTCTAGCAATGATTCCCGCCACCATGTTCCATGCGTGCAGAGATCCGTTAGAGCTCGTTCAATGTGTCCCGCCGTGATTACGAAAAAGTCCAACAGTTGACCAAGTTGGGGTGCGTCAAGTAAACGCGCAGAGATGCCGTTCGGTTTAGAGCAATGTCTCCCGTATCACGTTGGAGTTCTTCCACTAGTGCAGAGAGATCGCTGAACCGTTCAATGTGTCCCGTCGTGGTGTGCTTGTACCGAACACTTAGGATACACCATGCTTTGTTGGTTTGGGATAGGAGTGGTCGCGCAACTGCCTCCACGCCGCAAAGTGCCAGTTCGGATTGAAGGTCAACTTTAGCCGTTCAATGCATCAGTCGGTGGGTGTTCAGATGGCATCACAACTTCCCTAGGTGCTTAAGTTGGTTGGGTTGTAAAACATGTGCACATGCGCAGAGTATCGTGCGTACTAGCAAAGTCTCCCGTCACGGTGGTTATGAATGAGTTCCATTCAGTGCAGAGATCGTTAGTGCGTGCAATGTGTACCAGTCGATGTGTCGTACCGGAATACAACCCCGCTTAGAGGCCCGTCGCTCGAAGAGGACAAGCAAGAGTGCGCAGAGTGCCGTACTGGCCTAGCAATGTCTCCAGACAGACGTAGGAACACCCGACGCAGTGCAGAGAGTAGATCCGCTAGCCGTGTGCAATGCATCCGACGTTGTCTGCTTGTGCAGTCTATCGAGTGGCGCCAACGACGCTCCGGCGTCACAGAACAAATCTCGGTGGTCACGGGGACTTGCGCCTCGCGTGATCAAGAGTGTAGTTCGTGTTCAAGCAATTGACTCGAATTCTGGTTGATCCTACCAGTGATATACGCTCGTCTCAAAGGTTAAGCCATGCATGTCTAAGTACAAGCTTCCTAGAAAGTGAAACCGCATAAGGCTCAGTATAACAGCTATAATTTACAAGATCCTCATCCAAACAGTTACTTGGATAACTGTGGAAAAGCCAGAGCTAATACATGCATTATGCCGGGACTGTTGGCCTCCGGGTCGGCGGAACTGGTGCACTTATTAGTTAAACCAATCGCCTCCGGGCGCTTTGAGTTGAAATCTGGATAAGGATGCCGATCGTACGGTCGCTTGCGACTGACGACAGATCTTTCAAATGTCTGCCCTATCAACTATTGATGGTAGTGTAGAGGACTACCATGGTTGCGACGGGTAACGGGGAATCAGGGTTCGATTCCGGAGAGGGAGCCTGAGAAATGGCTACCACATCCAAGGAAGGCAGCAGGCGCGTAAATTACCCAATCCCGGCACGGGGAGGTAGTGACGAGAATAACAATATGGACCTCTCTAACGATGGTCCATAATTGGAATGAGTTGAGCATAAATCCTTTTGCAAGGATCAAGTGGAGGGCAAGTCTGGTGCCAGCAGCCGCGGTAATTCCAGCTCCACTAGCGTATATTAAAGTTGTTGCGGTTAAAACGTTCGAAGTTGATACCCCGTCCAGACTCGCGTCCGTCGCGGGCGCCCGGCCTCTCGGTTGGGACCGTCCGTGTACGCGCTCGCGGCTGCGACTCACAATGGTGTACCTGGGCGTTCTACTCCGTGACGGGTCAGGACTTGTCGCCGCGACCTCGTCGGTCAAGGTCTTGTTCGACCCAGCTTCATGGTGCCCGGGAACTCTCGTTTACCTTGAACAAATTAGAGTGCTCAAAGCAGGCTAGTTCAAAGCGTCCGGTCCTCCGGGGCCGGCGTTGGCCGAGAATAATTTTGCATGGAATAATGGAACATGACCTCGGTCTGAGTGGTTTCGTTGGTTTGTAATAGACCAAGAGGTAATGATTAACAGAAGTAGTCGGGGGCATTGGTATTACGGCGCGAGAGGTGAAATTCGTAGACCGTCGTAGGACCCACAGAAGCGAAAGCGTTTGCCAAGGATGCTTTCATTAATCAAGAACGAAAGTTAGAGGATCGAAGGCGATTAGATACCGCCCTAGTTCTAACCGTAAACGATGCCAATTAGCAATTGGGAGACGCTACCTACCTTCGGTGCTCTCAGTAGCTTCCGGGAAACCAAAATCGGGTTCCGGGGAAGTATGGTTGCAAAGTTGAAACTTAAAGGAATTGACGGAAGGGCACCACAAGAAGTGGAGCTTGCGAGTCGCAATCGAGAGCTCGACCCGAACGGACGTGTTTGCGCAGTGCTCCGTGTGGTGAGAGGGTGTTCGTGAGAGCGAGAGAGTGGGAGCGATTGACATCCGTGTATCGAATAATAGTGAGCGTGTGTATGCGAAGCGGAAGCGAAGGTGAACTTTGGAACTATCTGGAACTTTCTCGGCTGTGGCCGTGCGTGGCTTCCTTTGCCCGTGCGTTTGTGTATGCGTTTGTGAGTGTGTGCGCAAGCGAGTGGAACATTCTCGGCTGTTGACGCGCGTGGCGCTTCGTTGTCCGGGCTTGTGTTTCGTGTAAGCGAGTGTGTGCGCGAGAACGAGGAGAGTTTTCTGGAACTATCTGGAACTTTCTCGGCTGTTGCCGTGCGTGGCTTCCTTTGCCCGCGCGGGTGTGCATGCGTGTGTGAGTGTGCGCAAGCGAGTGGAACATTCTCGGCCGTTGACACGCGCGGTGCTCCGTTGCCCGCGCGTGTGCTTCGTGAAAGCGTGAGTGTGTGCGCGAGTGAGTGTAGAATATTCTGGAACTATCTAGAACTTTCTCAACAGTTGCCGCGCGTGGCTTCCTTTTGCCCGTGCGGATGTGCATGCGTGTGAGTGAGTGCGCAAGCGAGTGGAACATTCTCGGCCGTTGACGCGCGTGGTGCTCCGTTGCCCGCGCGTGCTTCGTGAAAGCGTGAGTGTGCGCGAGCGAGTTTAGAATATTCTGAACTATCTAGAACTTTCGACAGTTGCCGTGGCTTCCTTTGCCCGCGCGTGTGTATGTGCGTGTGAGTGTGTGCGCAAGCGAGTGGAACATTCTCGGCTGTTGCCGCGTGTGGCGCTCCGTTGCTTGCGCGTAGTGTTCCGTGTCACTGTGTGTGCGCTTCTCATAGCATCACAGCGCCGGGGAAATTCGTGGTGGCGGGGGGGTAGCAACCCGCCACCATGGATAAGCAACTGAGAGGAAGGACCATATCGGTCGATGAGCGTCCTGCGGTCGTTACTAAGAAGCTGGTGAGCGAGAAAAACTCGGGACCATCGTTGAAGAACCGTCATCGGCAGGAGTGTCAGCGAGGACCATGGCGACGGGAGGAGTGAAATCGGCGGGAACGGCGACGAAGCTGGCGACTTCAACACCGGTTTCCACCGGAGAAGTGCGTCGGATGCTGGCGGATGCAAAAGCTGACAATGAGACGACGGTCGGCATTGTCAAGCGGTTGGAGGAGCAATCCAGTTGCTGCGCTTGCAAATGGAGGCCTCCAACGAGCAGCTGAAGGAAGCGCAAAGGGAGGTAAGAGAGGCGCGCGAAGAAGCTCGGGTACGCGAAGCGGAACACCGCGAAGAGCTTCGCAAGGAGAAGGAGTTGTTCAACGCTCTTCTAGCGCAAACCCTTGGTGGAACCAGCGGAGCTCGGCTAGAGAGCCAGCAGGAACTGCAGCGAGAGCAGGAGCTGCTTCGGAGGATGGAAAGCCAGCAACGACAGGAACAGCGGCAACAGCTGGAAGATCAACAGCGCCAAAGGTGGCGTCAGCAGCAGCAGAAACAACAACGGCAGCAGCGGCTACCTGCGCAGCAATGGCCGACGGTGCAGCAGAGCGTGCGTGCTCAGCGTCAGGGCGTGACGGAGTCGGCATCCTCGGCGGTACCGGACGAGGCAGGAACGTGGGTGGAGGTCGTTCGCGGCAATCGGCGCGGGAATAAGCAGAACGGAGTGAATCTGCCCCAGCAGTCAGCCCAGCGGCAGCCAGCACACCGGCAGCATCAGCAGTGGCCGCACCAGCAAAATGGGCAGCAGCAGCAGCAGCGGATGGGCATTCATCAGCAGGAGAAGCGGCGTCCGCGACGAAAACGCCCGGATGAAATCGTCGTTGTGCCCGCCCCAGGAGTGTCCTTCAAGGAAATGTATGTGAAGATACGGACCAACCCGCGGATTGCCGATTTCCAGCGGCAAATTGGGGTTGGCAGAAGAACGCCGAGGACCACCTCCTGCTGCCTTTGTCCCGCGACGTCGATAGCGCGGCGCTGAAGGACATCATCCAGGAGATCATCGGGGAGAGTGGATCGGTAACCGTCAGAACAGAGATGGCTGAGGTCGTCCTGACTGAATCGACAACATGATCGACGAGGAGGCGATCAAAAGGCGCTCATGACCACTCTTGGAAAGCAGTCATTGGTGGCCACCGTGAACCTTTGGGAGCGCCGAGACATGACGAAGCGGGCTCGCGTGCGCCTCCCACGAGCAGAAGCGGAACTCGTCAAAGATCGTCGACTGGAGCTGGGCTACACGTATTGTTCGGTACATGAAGCCCCAAAAGTATCGGGTCAGCTGACTCGCTGCTTCCGGTGTCTGGAGCGGGGACACATCGCCGCGACGTGCACGGGTGAGGATCGGTCCAAGCGTTGTCTACGGTGTGGTGACCAAACTCACAAGGCGTCGGGTTGCACCAACGAGATCAAGTGCATGCTGTGTGGCGGTGCCCACCGTATTGGTGCCGCAGCCTGCGGTGGACAACCCTCGAACTGAAATGGAAGTGCTACAGATCAACGTCAATCGCAGTAGGAGCGCGCAAGACCTGGCGCTCAACACGATGCGGATGGAGCGGGTGGATGTCTGTCTGATGGTGGAGCTGCACAGTGTCCCCAGGAACAATGGGAACTGGGTGGCCGACAGGGACGGGAAGGTGGCCATCATAGCCAGCAGCGAAACGTACCCGGTTCAGCAAGTGGTCTCTGTGACGCAGTCTGGGATCGCGGCTGCCCGGATAAATGGTGTGCTCTTCATATGTTGTTACGTGTCGCCCTCAGCGGGCGTCTCTGAGTTCGAGGAGGTAATGCAGCGCATCGATGTGCTGGCGAGAGGTCACCCGCGCGTCGTCTTTGCGGGGATCTCAATGCGTGGCACACTGTTTGGGGAAGTGGCCGCATCAACGCAAAGGGAGAGGCTGCGGTCCAGCTTGTCGACAGCTTGGGGCTGGAGGTGTTAAACACCGGCACCGCCCCAACCTTCCTAGGCAACGGAGTGGCTCGCCCGAGCGTGGTGGACGTTGCCTTCGCCAGCCGCAGCATCGCCGGAGTTAACACCATTCCGGAGCATCGGTGGAGGATTATGAGCAGATACTCGTACAGTGACCACGTGTACATTCGGTTTGCTGTAGGGAGCTGTTCCAGCGGTCAGCGGCAGATAGTCGTCGACAGGAGGGTCCTTCCACGCGAGAAAGCGGCACGAGATGGCGTAGCCGTCAGTTCGATGCCGAGCTTTTCGGTGTAGCGCTCGACGTAGCTTCGTTCGCAGAGCGGGTTACAAATGCCGAAAGCCTGGAGAAAGTCATGACGGAAGCTTGTGACGCAGCCATGGCGCGAGTGTTCCCTTCACAAGGTCACTCGGGACGACCTGCGTATTGGTGGACGCCAGCAATCGAGGTCCTGTGTGAGAACTGCCGCCTCGCTAAGGAACGCCTTGAAACTGCCATCGACGAGGAAGAGCAAATCGCCGCAGCCAGCGACCTTCTCCAGGTGCGTACCGCCCTGGATTCAGCCATCACCACCAGCAAGAAGGAGCACTTCGATGAAATGCTGCGGGCCTCGCGGAAGACGAGACGGGACAATGGTACCGCAACGTACTAAGCCGCTTTCGTGGAAGCTGGACGGCGAGAGAGCGCGATTCATCGGTGCTAGAGGGTATCGTTTCCACTCTGTTCCCCAGCATCCTCCGGTTGACTGGCCAGCGTCACCAGGCCAAGTCCTGGAGAGGAGAGGAGGAACCAGTTCGGGACGTTAATGAACAGGAGCTGTTGGACATCGCGAGCTCGCTGAATCCGAGGAAGGCTCCAGGACTGGATGGTGTGCCAAACGCTGCTTTGACGGCCGCCATCCGGAAGCATACGGACATCTTCAAGAAGTTGTTCCAGGAATGCTTGGACAACGAGCGGTTCCCGGATGAGTGGAAGAAGCAGAAACTGGCCCTGATCCCCAAGCCGGGCAAGCCACCGGGGCTCGCTTCATCCTTCCGCCCGATTCTGCTGCTGAACAACCCGGGCAAAGCGTACGAGCGGTTGCTGCTGTCGCGAATAAATGATGTCATCGAGGCTCCTGAATCACCGAGGTTGGCAGAAAACCAGTACGGGTTCAGGAGGGGCCGTTCGACAGTGCAGGCGATTCAGCTGGTGGTGGATGCAGGCCGTCACGCGATGTCATTTGGCCGCACCAACAACAGGGACAAACGCTGCCTTCTAGTAGTGGCGCTGGATGTGCGTAATGCATTTAACACTGCCAGCTGGCAGTGCATCGCTACGGCGCTGGAGGACAAAGGCGTGCCGAGGCAGCTCCGCAACATCCTGAGAGACTACTTCGAAAACAGGGAGCTCGTCTATGACACCGCAGACGGGCCCGTTACACGCCGAGTGACTGCAGGTGTTCCACAGGGGTCCATTCTGGGCCCGACCCTGTGGAACATCATGTACGACGGCGTGTTGCGGGTCGAGCTTCCTGAAGGGGCTAGCGTCATCGGCTATGCGGATGACATAGTGGTCATGGCACGGGGTTGCACACCAGAGGAGGCGGCATCGGTGGCTGAACAGGCAGTGGACGCGATTGCGGCTTGGATGGAGGACCATCACCTGCAGCTCGCTCCGGAGAAGACGGAAGGAGTAATGATCTCCAGTCTGCGAAGAGGTCAACTGAGGGTGCCGTTCCGCGTCGGGGACACCATCATACACAGCAAACAGTCGATCCGGTATCTGGGGTCCAGATCCATGACCACCTGTCGTGGAAGCCGCACGTGGAGCTGTCGACGGCTAAAGCCCTCCGCGTGGTAGGTGTGGTCACCGCAGTAATGAGGAACCACAGTGGGCCCCAGGTGGCCAAGCGTCGGCTGTTGGCGGCAGTGGCGGAGTCGATCATCCGGTATGCTGCCCCGTGTGGTCCGAGGCGACGGATCTGCAGTGGTGCCAGAGGAAGCTGGCCCAGGTGCAGCGGCCCCTGGCTCGCGGTGTCACCAGCTCGTTCGTGTCGGTGGCATATGAGACCGGAGTTGCACTGGCAGGCCTTGTGCCGTTCAGGCTGCTGGTACGGGAGGACGCAAGGTGCCATCGGAGGCTCCTAGCTGCCCCGGGCGCCAGCCGCAAGGACATCCGGCTGGAAGAGAGGCAGGGGACTCTCCAGGAGTGGCAGCGAGCGTGGGATGCGGCGGCCGCAGCTCCAACGGCCAGTCGGTATGCGGTCTGGGCCCACCGAATGATCCCGGACCTGCACTTGTGGATGAGTAGGCGACATGGAGAGGTTGATTTCCACCTCTCACAGGTATTAACCGGACACGGATATTTCCGGAATACCTCCATGTCTGCGGTTTTGCCCCATCGGCGGAATGTCCACGGTGCCCGGGGTCGGTTGAATCGGTGGCGCACGTGCTGTTCCAGTGCGAGGTCTTCCACGAGATCCGGGTGGAGCTGTTGGGCTACGGCACCAGCGACCCAGTGAACGAGGACAATCTCGGCATGAAGCTGCTGGAGAGCCCCGAGCGGTGGAACAGCATCCAGGAAGCTGCACGCAAAATCACGAAGGTGTTGCAACAGCTTTGGCGTGAGGACGAGCTGCAGCTCAACCTCCAGGCACACCTTGCAGCACTACCGACGAGACCAGCAGCGGTAGACGCCAGTCCGCTGGATGGAGAGCAGGTGTCGGTTGATGGGGTGGCTGAACTCTTTCGTTCCAACCGAGGTCGAGCCAGACGGACCAGAAGAGGTCGCCGGAGGGCGGAGGAACGGGCGGAAGTGCGCCTTGCATCCGCAATGGCAGCAGCCGAACGAGAACGTGAGGACTCCATCCTGATGGCAGCGGTGCGGGCGGAGGAAGCAGGAGAAGCACCACCACCCATCCCCATGGGAAGACGCGGACTGCCTCCATCTCCGAGGATGGTAAGAGCGCGGCACGAACGGAGACTGTATCTCCAACGTCTCTACCGTCAACGCGCCAGGAAGGGACTCTACCACCAGTCCCACACGGTAGAAACCGGAGGAGCAGGTCGGCCCCTTCGAAGCCGATACCATCCGACGGCGGATGAGAAGGCGTGAAATGGAGGCTACGCCGAGTAGCGCGAAGGGTGCCGTCCAATCAGGGAGTACGTGAGGCGCTATCCGCCGACGGCCTGGCAGCCATCACTGAAGCAACAACCTCCGGCCGTTAGAAGGAGGATGATGGGGTAGGAAGTGCATGGGACAGCAAAAAGGGTACGGCGCAGAAGAAAATAAACAAAAAATGCGTTGGGGTATTAATTCCGTAAGGAAAAAAAAAAGGAACGAAATAAATAAATACCAATAAAGGCGATGTCACAGTGACACATACTCCTGGTTCCAAGCCCCGCTAGGAACGGGTCCAGGAGCAGGAGTGGGGATTTAACGTTAAGTTTATCTGACAAATAAATCCTTAAGCATTAAAAAAAAAAAAAGAAGTGGAGCTTGCGGCTTAATTTGACTCAACACGGGAAAACTTACCAGGTCCGAACTTATTGAGGTAAGACAGATTGATAGCTCTTTCTCAAACTTAAGGGTAGTGGTGCATGGCCGTTCTTAGTTCGTGGAATGATTTGTCTGGTTAATTCCGATAACGAACGCGACTCAGTCAAGCTAACTAGAACGCTGTCAGTAGTGTGCCTCCGGGCGCACCTGACGTTAGGAGTGGCGGTGTCCTCACGGGTGCCCGTCACTTAGTTTGCCCTGCTTAGCGGGACAACTTGTGTTTAGCAAGATGAGATTGAGCGATAACAGGTCCGTGATGCCCTTAGATGTTTGGGCTGCACGCGTGCTACAATGTGAGCAGCAGCGTGTTCTCGCCTTATGGCGCCCCCATTCCGAGAGGAACGGAAATCACCCAAATGCTCATTTAGTAGGGATTGGGGACTGCAATGGTCCCCATGAACCT
>NW_024412096.1:72500-80000 GCF_016920715.1 Anopheles arabiensis | reverse complement strand
GGAGACCACCAAAGATGTTCGATGCGGGTCTTGGTGCACTCGGGTAACCCGTTGCATCGTCTCGTCGCAAGCCTTGAGCATGGCTGCGATCATACCCTCCTGGCTCGTTGCGCGTTGGACAAAGTCCGCAGCGAACAGCGCCTCGAGGAATGAGGAAGGAGAAAACTGCGAGGCTTTCCATCGGCGGCCAGCGTGACGCGCACGCCTCTGGCTTGAGGAATCACCCTGCTGCGACGATGGTTGCCGCTGTCGTTGCTGCTGCTGCTGTTGTGATAACTGCTGCTGTTGTAAGGACTGCTGTTGCTGCTGCTGTTGTTGCTGCTGAGACGACTGCTGCGCTGTCTGCTGTTGGTTCTGCAGTTGTTCGGGGATGGTGGTGTTCCTCCCACGGTGTAGAGAACATAGCGGTGGTCTGACGCGGTGTAGCTTGTGCTAACAACCCAGGTGTCAGGGCGAGCGATCGACGGGCTCGCGAATGCCACATCCACTATACTCGGGAGAGCCACCCCGTTGCCATCAAACGTGTATTCCCGACCTTGATTAATCACGATTAGGCCAAGCTGCTCCACCATTCCGTGCAGCTCTTCCCCGCGGTCGCAAGTCTCGGGCTGCCCCACTCCTCATGTCTGGCGTTAAAATCGCCGGCGACGACGACTTGAGGGTGGAGAAGCCTTCGAGTTCTATTGCTTCTAAGAAGCGCTCGAACTCTGCGAGGTTAAGGCTTGGTGGAGCATAGCAGCTGATGAAAACCACTCCGCCGATCTGCGCTGCAACCAACCCCTGAGCTTCACTGCACCACACCCGCTGTATTGGTAGCTCACCGACAGCTACCACCGCTACCGCCTTGCAGCTGCTGAATGCCCACCGGCCGTTGTTTTCAGGTGGGCGCAGAACATCAGAGAGAATGAGCACGTCTGCTTTCTCCTCTCTGGCAGCTTGCAGCACCAGGTTCTGGGCCTCACGGCCATGGCCCAGGTTCGCCTGCAGAACTTTCAGGGCCGGGAACATCGTTGGGCCGAACGAGCACATTCGCTGTGGCCTATGTGGTGAGCGCCACCGCACAGTGCGCACTTTGCCTCATTCTGGCAGGATCGTGCTTTGTGTCCGGTAAGCCCACAGCGGATGCACAGATTCTGCCGATCTGCGGTGGAACGGCAGTTCGAGGCGATGTGGCCCATCTCCAGACAGCGGAAACAGCGCTGTCGCTCTGGAGGCGTTGGTGGGGCTGCTCGAACCTTGCTCACACAGTCGCACAGGAACAGTTTAAGTCCTTCCAACTGCCGAGCCGACTTCACAGGTAGCCGGATGCGTGCTCGCTTCGAACCATCCGGTAGTTCCCAAATGCTGGCAGAAACAACTCCAGCACTTGCGCCAATCTTAGCATCGAGGGCAGCAATGATATCTTCCTCCGTAGCAAGGGGATCGATATCGACTACCAGCAGCTCACCCATTTCTGTGACAAGCCGACTGACGCCTGCGTCGCCGATGATTTTGCGGACGCCTTCCAGCATAAGCGGAGCGTTTGCCGTCTTGCTCAGCTCCATACGTAGCAGCCTGGCATGAGTTCGGCGGCCCTGCTTAATATGCCCTTTCATTTCGCTGTGAGCCGCGTCTAGACGAATGGCTATGCGCACCTTCTCGTAGATGCCATCCCAGGTTTCGCCTTCACTGGGAGACACCTCGATGATGTCGGGCCTCGGCTTTCGCTTACGATGTTGCTGATGTTGCTGCTGCATACGCTCCTGCTGCTGCTGCTGCGAGCCGGCGACCGCCTGTCGCTGTGGCTGACGCTGCTGCTGCTGCTGCTGCTGCTGCTGTTGCTGTTGCTGCTGCTGCTGGGAGCGTGGCTTACCCGTAGCTTTTCCGCGATATCTACGCCGCACGACCTCACTAAAGGTGAGTTCCGGCACAACGTCTACGCGGGCGGCTGTCGATGCCTCGCTGCGCGGCGGCATGACTGCGCGCGACGTCGACGCGCGGGGCTGCTCCTGCTCGTGCTGGTTCCGCTGCTGCTGTTGTTGTTGCTGCAGCTGCGGCGCAGAGGGTCGGCGCGGCAGCGGAGTCGGAGGTTGGCGCGGACTAGCTGACGGTTGTCCGCCGGCAACCTTTGCTGCCAGAAGAGAGTTGAGCACGTCTCGGTCGCGCTGATGCGGCGGCGAGCTTCTCCATCTGTGCCTCCAACTTCTCCTCTCGTCGTTTTGCCTCCTCCTTTCCTCTTGTAGCAGTTGGCACATGCCAGTTATCTGCTCGACAGGGATAACTGGCTTGTGGCCGCCAAGCGTTCATAGCGACGTGGCTTTTGATCCTTCGATGTCGGCTCTTCCTATCATTGTGAAGCAAAATTCACCAAGCGTAGGATTGTTCACCCTTTCAAGGAACGTGAGCTGGGTTTAGACCGTCGTGAGACAGGTTAGTTTTACCCTACTGGTGTGTGCTTATAGTCGCTATCTTAACGGAATTCCTGTGCAGTACGAGAGGAACCACAGGTACGGACCACTGGCTCAATACTAGTCCGACCGGACTTTGGTATGACGCTACGTCCGCTGGATTATGCCTGAACGCCTCTAAGGTCGTAGCCAATCCGAGCTGATAGCGCTTCTCAAACCCATTAGGTGTTCGGAAGCTAGCGGGCCTAACAACCCTCTGAGATCCGTTGGAGTCTGCGTCTGCAGCCCGGCGTCTCATCCCGCTATACCTAGGCCGCAATGAGTGGAGTTCGCTGCACGTGTTAGTACCGTAACTGGGAACGCCGTTGGCTTGAGCTCTGCCCAACGTGGATATACCTAGTTTCGACACCTATCAACCGCCCGCAAACGACGGGACTTCAGGCTGGGAGCTGCGAGTTGTAGAGATGCGTTCGCATCGATCCTCTCAGGCGACCCATGCTTGGTGGTTTGTCCGTGTGCCCCTTCCTCGATGTGCGCAAGCTCGTCTTGGTCTGGGGACCACGTCGACACAGGGGATACTCTTGTGAGAGCATGAGTGTACTAAGTTGAGTGTAGCAAGGAACGCGTGCCCCTTCCTCGTTGGCGTAACTAACCATCTTGGTCTGGGGACCGTGGTACCGTGCTCTGGTGAAGCTTGGTGCGTGCTCCTTCCTTGTCAGACGAGTGACTTGACCTGGTCTGGAGACCGTTCCTTTATACTAGTGGACAAGAGTTGGCTACTTCCGTGTCAGACGAGTGACTTGACATAGGATGGAGAAGGACACTTAACACTAATGAGCTTGTCGGCGTGCCTCGTTCTCGACTTGATTGTCTTGATGTGAGGACCGTGCGGACCACACCAGTAAGCTTACACATGCTCGTTACAAGTTGTATAAGTTGACCCGTTTGGCCCGGTTGCCTTGCACATGATGGTGTTGACCATGTTCGGTTAACAGGTCGTGTGTCGAGGTGGTCGGCCTTGGTAGTAGGATGTCTTGTGCATGTGACGTGTTGACCTGGTTTGGTCGGTGTGTCGTCGTGTACGAGATGACCTACTTACCCGTCAGTTTTCCAAGTTGTATCATGTGTTGACTTAGTTGACGTGTCATGTGCTTGGATGATTAGCGTACGGGTCATGTATGGTGCGCTTGCTTCAGTTGAAGGGATGTACTAGTACAGTTGTATTAATTGTTTATTTCACGATCTGGTCTTTTGGCTGGATCGTGAAAAACGCTAAGTCCCAAATCCTGAACTCGAGAAGAAAGCGCCAATGACAACGTTTTTGACTGGAGCTCCCTAGCATTCGGCTCTTTTCTACTTTGAAGGGATGCACTGTTGTATGAATTGTTTATTCACGAACTGGTCGTTTGATTGGATCGTGAAAAAAAATCGCTAAGTCCCAAATCCTGAACTCGACAGGAAAGCGCTGATTGCAAACATTTTGACTGGAAGTCCCTTGAAAATGGCGTTTTCGTTATTGGCATTATGTGGCACGTTTATTGTGGCTAGAACATTAATTATTCACCAAATGGCACCAAAGCTTGGCAAAAGTCGCGAAACACTCCTATCTCGACGCACCAGCAATCGCAACTTGATGCAAAATAAATTGCACAAGCTAATGATACTTGTACCATGCACAGTACACCGTACCAAAATATACCCCTGAAAGTGTGCAATTTGGTGCTACCCTAGGGAATATGTATGGGGAAGCCTAGCTACGTGTGTCGCACGTTCCAAGTTGCATGGACGTCGAACAGAGGCATGCAAAAGCACCTATCTAGGGAATTACTCTACGTTCTAGTAGCAAGTGCGATTTTCCGGTCCAGCACGGCAGTACGCCTGCACGCATACACTCCATGTACCAAAAATGTACCAACCTAGGCGTTGCTCAGTAGCTTTTGGCGGCACATAGAAAAAGTATTCGAGTTCAGATTTTTGGAACTTAGCGTATTTTTTAAAACTAACAACGAAAATTAAATTATAAATCGGTAAACGGCTAGGAGTTGCTCAGCAGCTTTTTGCGCAACGTGGCAAAAGTATTCGAGTTCAGATTTCTAGGACGTAGCGTATTTTTCAATCATAATAAACCGAATCAAACATAACAATGATGAAACTTACACCATGTCCCAAGGTTGTGCACAAAACGTAACGATAAAGTGCTGGCGAAGTTAGAGGTGCACCAAAATTGTGTACCGATCAGGGAAAGTACTCTACGTTCCTATGATTTGGGTGAAAAGTGTTGATTAACTGCTGGTTAGAATAGACAGTTGCTTATCATACACATCGCAAACGAACACCCCTTAGTGAGCATTAGCAAAAGTCAATGGCACAAAGCAATTGCAATACAAACTGATCAAGTACATTAAAGAACGCTAAGTACCACGACTTCTTTCCAAGAATGGTGTCCGCGACGGGAGGGCAAGCGTCCTTCCCAGGTTTTCCTAGTAAACCTTGTATGGTAAACATACCCAAGCGTGTCTGTAAGCACGCAACGAAAGTCACGAACGGGCACATACCTAGGGAATGTACTCTACGTACTTGGACTTTTGTCCAAGAATGGTGTCCGCGACGGTCGGGCACTGCGACGCAATAACCAAATCCTAGGATTGTAACTTTAGTGTGCACAAACATAAACATTAACGCGTTCGCTCGGGCTGCGCCGTCCGTGTTGAACACAAATGTGGGTGATTATATGCGTGGAGGGACAAAAACATACGAGGAGGAGACAGTTTTCTGCACGATGTGCACAGAGCTCATTTCGTCGTCCCGGGCGAATGGAAAACACAAACATCGCGAGTATCGTTCTAGGTTTCTGTCTATAAAAGGGCAGGCCAAAAGGTGACCGGTTGAGATAAGCGTTTTAAGCATACAAACACTTTATTGGAACTTTTGATACAAAAACAAGGTACGTACATGTAGGTTGTACCAACATGGACATCTATGAACGCGTACGCTCGGGCTGCGCCTCCGTCTTGTACTTTCCTGATCGGTACACAGTTTTGGTGCACTGCTATTCCGACCGGCAACTTGTACCAACATATACATCCATGAACGCGTAAGTAGTGTACTTTCCCTGATCGGTACACACTGTTGGTGCACGGCATAAGAAAAGAGCTAAAATGGTCAAACTCAATCCATTTCAACAATAGATAGTCGATAGTAGCTGTGCCGATGAAGTAGGGCACGATGCAAGTTAATGTTGTTTAATGAATAACATGTCCGCCATACATTTCAGTACAAAATTGCTCGGTCAGACCTACAAAGTGCTATATCTCGAATACGAGGCGTCGGACTGGGGGGTTGTAGAACAATTTTAAGTTCGTCTAATGATTCTACATCCGATTCTGGATAGCGGTTTTTTGACCACTTTTCAATATTTTGTGACACCCCGAACCTAGGGGCAGCTCCCTAGCTTTTTCAAAAATGTGCACCGAACGGGCCGGAGAGCTCGTGTGGCTCAAAACATGTTTTCGCTAAAACACCTCAAAACGTGTAAGGAACGCACCCTAGCTCTTGTTTTTCAAAAGTTATGGCCATTTAAAGTGAGGTGGTTTTTTGCTTCAAAATAGCTATTTTACCCGTCCCTATGGCCATGCTTTAAATTTTCACGAAAATGCCAGGTCAGACCTAGGCCGGGCCATATCTTGAATACTAAACGTCGCAGACATTGGTCGTAGAACAATTTTAAGTTCGTCTAATGATTCTACATCCGATTCTGGATAGCGGTTTTTTGACCACTTATCAATATTTTGTGACACCCCGAACCTAGGGGCAGCTCCCTAGCTTTTTTCAAAAATGTGCACCGAACGGGCCGGAGAGCTCGTGTGGCTCAAAACATGTTTTTCGCTAAAACACCTCAAAACGTGTAAGGAACGCACCCTAGATGATGAAAAGTGCAATCAGAATGTCAATCGACAACTTTGTTGGGGGTACCATTTTACTCTACGGGCCAGTAGCTTAGGCGCGCCAACAGCGCTTTCCTTTCGGGTTCCCATTTTTGCCCTCCTGGGATTATGATCATTTGTTCATTGCCTACTATAGGGAGGGTACCTTGCTACGAGGTCAAACATGAAGATTGCACCAAATCGTAGTTTTTACCTCTATTTAGTCGTAGGAGCATGGTTTGCAGTGGCAGTGGGTCATTAAGCCCCGTTTGGGTCATACGTCCCTCCGCGATAAAAATCGTCGTATGCCTATAGTCCGAACTAATGAAGCAAAAGTGGTGTCTGGTGGGCTCTGCCGATGATTTTAACCTATGATTTTGAGCTTCCACCCTATCAAAACGTTCCTGGAGCAGTACATCACGGGTCTACGGACCCAAAGACTTCGTCGTGATGGTTTCTAGTAAAAAAGTTGTAACAGCTAAGGGTTTTGAATACGCGTATATTAACCATTGCTTGAAACTAAGCTTCGTTGTCTTTAAACTCTGCAAGACCAATCGAACTTCTTAGGGAAACCCGAAGGATTCACGCTAAGCTCGATGAGCTATTATGGGTAGTGGTGCATGATCTGGTGTTCCTTGGATCTAATCCAATGAATAAATTTATGAGGGTATATATGGTGCAGGGCACAAAGCGTGATGAAACCGGGTCTCCCTACCAAATGTGGCATATTTTTTCCCTGAGAGCGAAGCTCAGACCCACGTAGGGGAGAGCGAAGTGGAACTTAAATGTTCTTTGCAGCAAATGTTCGCCATGCGGATAAACAAGTTGGAATAGTTCAATGTAGTGTAATGCAAACACGAATCGCAATAACGATACGGGACCCAGAAGCAATTCTGCGGATCCCTCGGGGAGTGGTGAGTTGATATAAATTAGAGGTGAAAGTCCAAGTTGTTCAAGCTCCGGCTCGGCAGCCGATACGAGGTTACTGTTGGGTTTTGTACATCGCGCAGAGGCGCCGTTCGGTTCTAGCAATGATTCCCGCCACCATGTTCCATGCGTGCAGAGATCCGTTAGAGCTCGTTCAATGTGTCCCGCCGTGATTACGAAAAAGTCCAACAGTTGACCAAGTTGGGGTGCGTCAAGTAAACGCGCAGAGATGCCGTTCGGTTTAGAGCAATGTCTCCCGTATC
>NW_024412096.1:62500-65000 GCF_016920715.1 Anopheles arabiensis | reverse complement strand
ATTGCCCCAAAGGTTAAGGAAGCGGTGAAGGGCAAGGCGTCAGTGAGAACGCTAGCTCCTTCTAAAATGATTGAGATCATGCATCTCGATGAAATTACCACCCCAGAGGAGGTTGCGGAGTCTGTCAAAGCACAGCTCAACATCGAGATAGAAACAGATCGTATCAAAATGAAGAAAGGCCGCGCGGCCGGTACGCAGTGGGCACGGATCAACGTATCGCTGCCAGACTTTCAAAGCTTCTTGAATTTGGGAAAGCTGAAAGTTGGTTGGTCGATATGCCATATCCGCGAGGTTATGGAAGAGCAGAAATGCTATAAGTGTTGGAAGGTAGGCCATACGAGCTACCATTGTAGGGAACCAGACAGAAGTAATCTGTGCTGGAAATGCGGTTTGAGTGGACACAAGAAGCAAGCTTGTACCAACTCTGTCAAGTGTTTGGATTGCGGTACGAGGTCACAGAACCTTCACGCAACGGGCAGTTATATGTGTCCCCGTAGGCGAACGATTAGATAATAATGGTTAGGTTGCTACAACATAACCAGAATCATAGTTATGCTGCATTTCAATTAATGTGGCAAACGATTAGGGAAGAATCTGCGGATATAGTGTTGATTGCAGATCCGTATCTGGCAACAACCAACGTCAAAGTGTTACGCAACGACGATAACACAGCAGCGGTAGTGGTTAACGCGGACTTACCAGTTAAGGTAGTCAGTAAGGCTCTGAAGGGTTTAATGATAGTTGACATAGGTGATATGCGAGTGGTTAGCGTTTACGCGCCACCTAGATTTAGTATGGAAGAGTTCCAGAACATGTTGGATAACACGGTAATGGCCGTAACCGGTATCCACAAATTCGTTATCGGGGGGACTTCAACGCTTGGTCATCAAGTTGGAACAACCAACTTGGCGAGCGTGGAGAAACCCAGAAACGAAGAGGTGAGTTGGTTTTATCAACCTTTGCGCAGATTGACGCAATTTTATTGAACGACGGCAGCACCCCAACTTATGTTGGACCAGGGCGCACGTCAGTAGTTGATCTTACTTTTGCGAGCCGAACCGTAGCAAGATCATTTAAGTGGGAGGTGTTATCTAGCTATATGAACTCTGATCATCGTGCAATACGAATAGATCTTGAGACGCAAAGCGTGCGTAATCTGTCCCGACCCATAACGGATGGAGCATCAAGTATTTTAGCAAAGATATATTTGAAGTTATGATGCAAGCCGCTTTTGAGACCGAGGTCACAACAAGCGAAGACTTAATGCGTATACTTGTCACGGCGTGTAATGCGACGATGACTAAACGTAAGAGGTACACCCTAACAAGAGTGCATTTTGGTGGACGTTAGAGATTGAGGCACTTCGCAAAGAGTGCAAACACCGCGATCGATTAGCGCAAAGAGCTTTTAATACTGATCTCTATTCTACTTTTAGGGACGAGTTCAAGGTGGCACGGAATGCCCTCAAGCGATTGATCAAGCATACCCGACAGAGGAAGTGGAAAGAGTTCCTGGGAACAGCGAACAACGCATCATTTGGTATTGTATATCATACGTTCAAGAAAGTGGCCGAGGGTTCGATTGGACCCCGAACCATGACATTGGACGAGTTTAGGGAAGTGGTGAGCGAGCTTTTTCCTACTCACCCAAACACGGTGTGGCCTGAATATCGTATCGATCAGCCACGAGAGTTTGAAAGGGTAACTAATGATGAGATTCTTGCGGTTGCCAGGAGACTACCCAACAAGAAGGCGCCGGGACCAGATGGTATCCCGAATGAGGCGCTGAAAGTTGGTATGTTGACTGCAACCGATGCATTTTGCAGGGTTTACCAAGGCTGTTTAGAGAACGCGAAGTTCCCCGATGAGTGGAAAAGGCAGAGGTTGGTGTTAATACCGAAGCCGAACAAACCACCAGGGGAACCGGTTCAGTTCGCCCCATTTGTCTACTAGACGGGCAGGTAAAGGTTTAGAACGCATCATAGTGCAACGGCTAAATGCACACATCGAGGAGGTCAACGGACTGTCTGACGACCAATTTGGTTTCAGAAGTCGTCGATCTACAGTTGATGCGATTCAACGGGTAGTGGACATTGTTTCGGTAGCTAGAAGTAGAAACAGATACAGTGGACGGTATTGTGCAGTTGTTACATTAGATGTTACTAATGCTTTTAACAGTGCTTCGTGGTTGGCGATTGCAAATGCTTTACAGAGAATTAACACTCCTAAATATCTTTATGATATCATTGGTGATTATTTTAGGAATCGTGTGCTGATGTATGATACCACAGATGGACCGGCAGAGATTGCAGTCACATCGGGTGTACCTCAAGGCTCGGTACTTGGCCCAACGTTATGGAACCTCATGTACGACGGAGTCCTACGAGTTGCAATGGTGGAAGGTGCACGGATTATCGGCTATGCAGACGATATAGTACTGTTGGTGGAAGGTAATTGTGTTGATGATATTGAAATTCTCGTTTCCAGTCAGATTCGCATCA
>NW_024412096.1:55000-57500 GCF_016920715.1 Anopheles arabiensis | reverse complement strand
TGCGACGCAATAACCAAATCCTAGGATTGTAACTTTAGTGTGCACAAACATAAACATTAACGCGTTCGCTCGGGCTGCGCCGTCCGTGTTGAACACAAATGTGGGTGATTATATGCGTGGAGGGACAAAACATACGAGGAGGAGACAGTTTTCTGCACGATGTGCACAGAGCTCATTTCGTCGTCCCGGGCGAATGGAAAAACACAAACATCGCGAGTATCGTTCTAGGTTTCTGTCTATAAAGGGCAGGCCAAAAGGTGACCGGTTGAGATAAGCATTTTAAGCATACAAACACTTTATTGGAACTTTTGATACAAAAACAAGGTACGTACATGTAGGTTGTACCAACATGGACATCTATGAACGCGTACGCTCGGGCTGCGCCCTCCGTCTTGTACTTTCCCTGATCGGTACACAGTTTTGGTGCACTGCTATTCCGACCGGCAACTTGTACCAACATATACATCCATGAACGCGTAAGTAGTGTACTTTCCTGATCGGTACACACTGTTGGTGCACGGCATAAGAAAAGAGCTAAAATGGTCAAACTCAATCCATTTCAACAATAGATAGTCGATAGTAGCTGTGCCGATGAAGTAGGGCACGATGCAAGTTAATGTTGTTTAATGAATAACATGTCCGCCATACATTTCAGTACAAAATTGCTCGGTCAGACCTACAAAGTGCTATATCTCGAATACGAGGCGTCGGACTGGGGGTTGTAGAACAATTTTAAGTTCGTCTAATGATTCTACATCCGATTCTGGATAGCGGTTTTTGACCACTTTTCAATATTTTGTGACACCCCGAACCTAGGGGCAGCTCCTAGCTTTTTCAAAAATGTGCACCGAACGGGCCGGAGAGCTCGTGTGGCTCAAAACATGTTTTTCGCTAAAACACCTCAAAACGTGTAAGGAACGCACCCTAGATGATGAAAAGTGCAATCAGAATGTCAATCGACAACTTTGTTGGGGTACCATTTTTACTCTACGGGCCAGTAGCTTAGGCGCGCCAACAGCGCTTTCCTTTCGGGTTCCCATTTTTTGCCCTCCTGGGATTATGATCATTTGTTCATTGCCTACTATAGGAGGGTACCTTGCTACGAGGTCAAACATGAAGATTGCACCAAATCGTAGTTTTTACCTCTATTTAGTCGTAGGAGCATGGTTTGCAGTGGCAGTGGGTCATTAAGCCCCCGTTTGGGTCATACGTCCCTCCGCGATAAAAATCGTCGTATGCCTATAGTCCGAACTAATGAAGCAAAAGTGGTGTCTGGTGGGTTCTGCCGATGATTATAACCTATGATTTTGAGCTTCCACCCTATCAAAACGTTCCCTGGAGCAGTACATCACGGGTCTACGGACCCAAAGACTTCGTCGTGATGGTTTCTAGTAAAAAGTTGTAACAGCTAAGGGTTTTGAATACGCGTATATTAACCATTGCTTGAAACTAAGCTTCGTTGTCTTTAAACTCTGCAAGACCAATCGAACTTCTTAGGAAACCCGAAGGATTCACGCTAAGCTCGATGAGCTATTATGGGTTGTGGTGCATGATCTGGTGTTCCTTGGATCTAATCCAATGAATAAATTTATGAGGGTATATATGGTGCAGGGCACAAAGCGTGATGAAACCGGGTCTCCCTACCAAATGTGGCATATTTTTTCCCTGAGAGCGAAGCTCAGACCCACGTAGGGGAGAGCGAAGTGGAACTTAAATGTTCTATGCAGCAAATGTTCGCCATGCGGATAAACAAGTTGGAATAGTTCAATGTAGTGTAATGCAAACACGAATCGCAAATAACGATACGGGACCCAGAAGCAATTCTGCGGATCCCTCGGGGAGTGGTGAGTTGATATAAATTAGAGGTGAAAGTCCAAGTTGTTCAAGCTCCGGCTCGGCAGCCGATACGAGGTTCCTGTTGGGCTTTGTACATCGCGCAGAGGCGCCGTTCGGTTCTAGCAATGATTCCCGCCACCATGTTCCATGCGTGCAGAGATCCGTTAGAGCTCGTTCAATGTGTCCCGCCGTGATTACGAAAAAGTCCAACAGTTGACCAAGTTGGGGTGCGTCAAGTAAACGCGCAGAGATGCCGTTCGGTTTAGAGCAATGTCTCCCGTATCACGTTGGAGTTCTTCCACTAGTGCAGAGAGATCGCTGAACCGTTCAATGTGTCCCGTCGTGGTGTGCTTGTACCGAACACTTAGGATACACCATGCTTTGTTGGTTTGGGATAGGAGTGGTCGCGCAACTGCCTCCACGCCGCAAAGTGCCAGTTCGGATTGAAGGTCAACTTTAGCCGTTCAATGCATCAGTCGGTGGGTGTTCAGATGGCATCACAACTTCCCTAGGTGCTTAAGTTGGTTGGGTTGTAAAACATGTGCACATGCGCAGAGTATCGTGCGTACTAGCAAAGTCTCCCGTCACGGTGGTTATGAATGAGTTCCATTCAGTGCAGAGATCGTTAGTGCGTGCAATGTGTACCAGTCGATGTGTCGTACCG
>NW_024412096.1:35000-45000 GCF_016920715.1 Anopheles arabiensis | reverse complement strand
GCAACTTGTACCAACATATACATCCATGAACGCGTAAGTAGTGTACTTTCCTGATCGGTACACACTGTTGGTGCACGGCATAAGAAAAGAGCTAAAATGGTCAAACTCAATCCATTTCAACAATAGATAGTCGATAGTAGCTGTGCCGATGAAGTAGGGCACGATGCAAGTTAATGTTGTTTAATGAATAACATGTCCGCCATACATTTCAGTACAAAATTGCTCGGTCAGACCTACAAAGTGCTATATCTCGAATACGAGGCGTCGGACTGGGGGTTGTAGAACAATTTTAAGTTCGTCTAATGATTCTACATCCGATTCTGGATAGCGGTTTTTGACCACTTTTCAATATTTTGTGACACCCCGAACCTAGGGGCAGCTCCTAGCTTTTTCAAAAATGTGCACCGAACGGGCCGGAGAGCTCGTGTGGCTCAAAACATGTTTTTCGCTAAAACACCTCAAAACGTGTAAGGAACGCACCCTAGATGATGAAAAGTGCAATCAGAATGTCAATCGACAACTTTGTTGGGGGTACCATTTTTACTCTACGGGCCAGTAGCTTAGGCGCGCCAACAGCGCTTTCCTTTCGGGTTCCCATTTTTTGCCCTCCTGGGATTATGATCATTTGTTCATTGCCTACTATAGGAGGGTACCTTGCTACGAGGTCAAACATGAAGATTGCACCAAATCGTAGTTTTTACCTCTATTTAGTCGTAGGAGCATGGTTTGCAGTGGCAGTGGGTCATTAAGCCCCCGTTTGGGTCATACGTCCCCTCCGCGATAAAAATCGTCGTATGCCTATAGTCCGAACTAATGAAGCAAAAGTGGTGTCTGGTGGGCTCTGCCGATGATTTTAACCTATGATTTTGAGCTTCCACCCTATCAAAACGTTCCCTGGAGCAGTACATCACGGGTCTACGGACCCAAAGACTTCGTCGTGATGGTTTCTAGTAAAAAAGTTGTAACAGCTAAGGGTTTTGAATACGCGTATATTAACCATTGCTTGAAACTAAGCTTCGTTGTCTTTAAACTCTGCAAGACCAATCGAACTTCTTAGGAAACCCGAAGGATTCACGCTAAGCTCGATGAGCTATAATGGGTAGTGGTGCATGATCTGGTGTTCCTTGGATCTAATCCAATGAATAAATTTATGAGGGTATATATGGTGCAGGGCACAAAGCGTGATGAAACCGGGTCTCCCTACCAAATGTGGCATATTTTTCCCTGAGAGCGAAGCTCAGACCCACGTAGGGGAGAGCGAAGTGGAACTTAAATGTTCTATGCAGCAAATGTTCGCCATGCGGATAAACAAGTTGGAATAGTTCAATGTAGTGTAATGCAAACACGAATCGCAAATAACGATACGGGACCCAGAAGCAATTCTGCGGATCCCTCGGGGAGTGGTGAGTTGATATAAATTAGAGGTGAAAGTCCAAGTTGTTCAAGCTCCGGCTCGGCAGCCGATACGAGGTTCCTGTTGGGCTTTGTACATCGCGCAGAGGCGCCGTTCGGTTCTAACAATGATTCCCGCCACCATGTTCCATGCGTGCAGAGATCCGTTAGAGCTCGTTCAATGTGTCCCGCCGTGATTACGAAAAAGTCCAACAGTTGACCAAGTTGGGGTGCGTCAAGTAAACGCGCAGAGATGCCGTTCGGTTTAGAGCAATGTCTCCCGTATCACGTTGGAGTTCTTCCACTAGTGCAGAGATCGCTGAACCGTTCAATGTGTCCCGTCGTGGTGTGCTTGTACCGAACACTTAGGATACACCATGCTTTGTTGGTTTGGGATAGGAGTGGTCGCGCAACTGCCTCCACGCCGCAAAGTGCCAGTTCGGATTGAAGGTCAACTTTAGCCGTTCAATGCATCAGTCGGTGGGTGTTCAGATGGCATCACAACTTCCCCTAGGTGCTTAAGTTGGTTGGGTTGTAAAACATGTGCACATGCGCAGAGTATCGTGCGTACTAGCAAAGTCTCCCGTCACGGTGGTTATGAATGAGTTCCATTCAGTGCAGAGAGATCGTTAGTGCGTGCAATGTGTACCAGTCGATGTGTCGTACCGGAATACAACCCCGCTTAGAGGCCCGTCGCTCGAAGAGGACAAGCAAGAGTGCGCAGAGTGCCGTACTGGCCTAGCAATGTCTCCAGACAGACGTAGGAACACCCGACGCAGTGCAGAGAGTAGATCCGCTAGCCGTGTGCAATGCATCCGACGTTGTCTGCTTGTGCAGTCTATCGAGTGGCGCCAACGACGCTCCGGCGTCACAGAACAAATCTCGGTGGTCACGGGGGCGCCTCGCGTGATCAAGAGTGTAGTTCGTGTTCAAGCAATTGACTCGAATTCTGGTTGATCCTACCAGTGATATACGCTCGTCTCAAAGGTTAAGCCATGCATGTCTAAGTACAAGCTTCCTAGAAAGTGAAACCGCATAAGGCTCAGTATAACAGCTATAATTTACAAGATCCTCATCCAAACAGTTACTTGGATAACTGTGGAAAAGCCAGAGCTAATACATGCATTATGCCGGGACTGTTGGCCTCCGGGTCGGCGGAACTGGTGCACTTATTAGTTAAACCAATCGCCTCCGGGCGCTTTGAGTTGAAATCTGGATAAGGATGCCGATCGTACGGTCGCTTGCGACTGACGACAGATCTTTCAAATGTCTGCCCTATCAACTATTGATGGTAGTGTAGAGGACTACCATGGTTGCGACGGGTAACGGGGAATCAGGGTTCGATTCCGGAGAGGGAGCCTGAGAAATGGCTACCACATCCAAGGAAGGCAGCAGGCGCGTAAATTACCCAATCCCGGCACGGGGAGGTAGTGACGAGAAATAACAATATGGACCTCTCTAACGATGGTCCATAATTGGAATGAGTTGAGCATAAATCCTTTTGCAAGGATCAAGTGGAGGGCAAGTCTGGTGCCAGCAGCCGCGGTAATTCCAGCTCCACTAGCGTATATTAAAGTTGTTGCGGTTAAAACGTTCGAAGTTGATACCCCGTCCAGACTCGCGTCCGTCGCGGGCGCCCGGCCTCTCGGTTGGGACCGTCCGTGTACGCGCTCGCGGCTGCGACTCACAATGGTGTACCTGGGCGTTCTACTCCGTGACGGGTCAGGACTTGTCGCCGCGACCTCGTCGGTCAAGGTCTTGTTCGACCCAGCTTCATGGTGCCCGGGAACTCTCGTTTACCTTGAACAAATTAGAGTGCTCAAAGCAGGCTAGTTCAAAGCGTCCGGTCCTCCGGGGCCGGCGTTGGCCGAGAATAATTTTGCATGGAATAATGGAACATGACCTCGGTCTGAGTGGTTTCGTTGGTTTGTAATAGACCAAGAGGTAATGATTAACAGAAGTAGTCGGGGCATTGGTATTACGGCGCGAGAGGTGAAATTCGTAGACCGTCGTAGGACCCACAGAAGCGAAAGCGTTTGCCAAGGATGCTTTCATTAATCAAGAACGAAAGTTAGAGGATCGAAGGCGATTAGATACCGCCCTAGTTCTAACCGTAAACGATGCCAATTAGCAATTGGGAGACGCTACCTACCTTCGGTGCTCTCAGTAGCTTCCGGGAAACCAAAATCGGGTTCCGGGGGAAGTATGGTTGCAAAGTTGAAACTTAAAGGAATTGACGGAAGGGCACCACAAGAAGTGGAGCTTGCAGCGTGTGACACTTCAAAGCGAGCAGACCTGCCTCCACGTAGCTCCGGGTGAAAGTTAAAAAAGTGCATGTAAAATGCAATATAACCAAACAAATTGTGGATATTCTCGTAGATGAGTGCAAAACCAAACTATGTGTGTGAAATTCAGTTCAAAATAAGTGGAAATAAACGATATAAAAGTGATTAATAGTTCCGTGACGTCACACCATACGTTTGTATGGGGAAAGCTTTGCGCTCCAAAAACACAGGTGTACTTTATATATTTCGGAAAGTAAAAGTGATAAGGTGATAGATCTCGCCGAGATCTGTACAGTGACGGTTTTCCCGTGAAGAAATATCAAGCGGAAAGTGTTTTAAAGTGCATAGAAAAGTTTTTGAATTTGGAATCGGTGGCGTGGGTAAAATGGCAGCGGCCCGTGAAAATTTTTAATTTTCGGGTTGGGCCAGTTTGTTCAAAGTGACAAGTCTTGACAACCGCCTGACAACGATCGGCGCCGCCATTTTCGCCGTCGTCGAATTGTCAGATCGATACGGTGAAACATTTCAAGAACTAGTTTAAAAGGTCCGTTGAAAGTGCAGTGGAACAAGAAAATTATCGTGAAAGTTTTCAAGATTTTTCAAAAAGGCGTTGAGAGTGAAATCGTGGTGAAGTGTTCGAAATATTTCTGATCGTTAATTTCAAAACCGGCCGTTGGTGAACTTTTCGGGGCCGCTCTTGAATTTAACGGCCAAGTGAGTGAAAAGCTTCGGCGAGGCGGAAGACGGCCGTTTAGAGTGTAGTGTGTGGATTCAAAAGTGCATGGACACACGTTTCTGCTAGTTTATGGTGTATTATTGAAGTGTTGAAGTGTCGGGCACAAGTGCTCAGAAAAAATTGAAACGGCGGTTATCGGAGGAAATACAGCGGCACACAACAGCGAAGTTTTGCAGCGGCACGTTCAAGTTGTAGCGGTGGGACAGAGGTTTCGCTACTCGCTTAGCGAAGACACGAACCAGCCAACGTGTCGCCACATATGCTGAAAAGATAACGGGTCACGCCATCTGTTGGCAATAAGATCAGCCAAGACAAAAACCATCGACGGGGTTGCGTGGTGTCATCTATCTTCGGCTAGGAGAAGAAGAAATCGCTGCCATCTGCAATTGGATAATGCAGGCTGGAAGCTCAAGCCAGGGCGACCGGCCTTAAAATAAATAAAAGCTCGCTCAGCGAAACTAATGGTTGCGAAACATTAAGAAGCATGGATCGCAATTTAAGGCCACGGCTGACGTCTGTGGACTGTAGCTTGGGGGCAGTCCCGAAAAGACTGTAACGTCGTCCAAGATCGACACTGGGCGTACGTCCCTGGCTACACGGACAAACGAGGAAAGCGAGATTCGTTTGCACCTTATGTTGCAGGCGGAGAAGGCCGAAAAGGCCGAACTGCTAAAGACGGTGGCAAGTCTCCAGGCAACAGTGGAGGGCCTGCAAAAGCAGCTGGCGGACGCTCTGCAGGCCAGGTTATCCGCTGAAGCGGAAGCAAAAAAGGAGCGCGATGCCATGCTGGCTGAGATCCGGGACCTGGGGCAGCAACTGCGCCAGGAGCTCTCCTGGCAACGCGGCATGCAGCAACAGCAGCAACCGCAACCTGGCCCATCTATGATGGCGGCGGTATCCTCGTGGGCCCCAGGAGTCGACGGAGGAAAACAATCGGCAGTTGGAGCAGCCCAGCTTCGCCGATGTTGTTCGCCGCAGATACCGCGGAATGGCCAAGGGAAGCCCGGCCACCCCTCAGCAGCAGCAGCAGCAGCAGCAACAACATCAGCGGCAGCAGCAGCAGCAGCAGCAACAGCAGCAGCAGCAGCAGCAGCAACAACATCAGCGACAGCAGCAGCAGCGACAGCCGCAACAACAGCAGCAGCAGCGCCAGCCACAGCGACAGGCGGTCGCAGGCACGCAGCAGCAACAGCGTCGGCAGCAGCAACAACAGCAGCAGCAACAACAGCAGCAGCAACAACACCAGCAGCGGCCAACTGCTGTACAGGCGCAGCGTAACGAACAGTTGCGCCAGGAGCGACGGCGTCCAGCACGCCCTCGGCAGGACCAGCTCATCTTTGAGCCGGCCGAGGGCTGCTCTTACAAGGCGCTCTTCGAAAAGATCCGCCTGAATCAGCGCCTGGCGGAGGAAAACAAGCACGTGCATCAGGGCTACCGCACGACCCGCGACTTCCTTCGCCTTACACTCAAAAGGATGCAGATGCCGCTGTGCTGCTGCAGCGCATCCAGGAGGAGGTCGGTGATTTGGCCACTGGCCGGATCATCACGGAGATGGCCGAGGTGATGATTACCGGCATCGACATGTTGGCCACAAAGAGGATGTGGAACGCGGTCTGCAGCGGGCGCTGGAACGCACAGTAGTTGCAGCAACCACGTCCCTGTGGGAGCGTCGTGATGGGACGCAGCGTGCCCGTGTCCGACTTCCACGGAGGGACGCTGACCTTCTGGCGGACAAACGTATCCTTGTTGGATACTCGGCGTGCCTGGTGCGCAGCGCGCCAAAACAGCAGCGAAGCGCGGTTCGCTGTTTCCGCTGCTTGGAGCGTGGACACACCACTGCAGACTGCGCCGGCGTGGATCGTTCCGGCCTATGCCTGCGCTGCGGAGCCACGGATCATCGCGCGGCATCATGCACCTGCGATCCGAAGTGCATCGTTTGTGGCGGCCCACACCGCATCGCCGCCCCCATGTGCCCAGGCCCGCAACCACAATGCTGAACGTCCTGCAGTTCAACGCCAACCATTGCGAGAACGCCCAGGACCTGGCGTTGCATGTGTTGACCACCGAGGGTCTTGACGTTCTGCTCTTGTCCGAGCCCTATTGCGTACCGCGCAATAACGGCAATTGGGTAACGGACGAGAGTAAGACGGTTGCCATCGTCGTCAACGGCAACCGGCTGCCGATACAGCGTATCAGGCACCGTCAGACCCTCGGCGTGGTTGCGGCCGACGTCGGTGGAATCGCTGTGGTGAGCTGCTATGTGTCGCCGCAGACAGGAGTCCCAGAGTTCCGGAGCACTATGGAAAAGATCGACCTGATCGTCCGCGGGTGCAGCCGGGTTCTCCTGGCCGGCGATTTCAACGCCATGCACCTGGACTGGGGAAGCAGCAGGACTTGCCCGAAGGGCTTGGAGCTTCTCCAGTTGGCGGACAACCTCGGGCTGGTGCTACTGAACAAGGCAGACTGTCTGCCAACGTTCAAGGGAACCGAGCGGACACAACTCGGTTTCCGCCCAGCCGACCGGACGTTACGTTCGCCAGTAGTGTGATCAGCCGTCTCGACCCGCGCGAGGACAGCGCCCGAGGCTGGCGCGTTCCCGACGTGGTAACGCTCAGTGATCACCGTTACGTCCGGTACGAGGTTGGCGTGAGTCCACCATCATCGAGGATCGGGCAGCACGGCGTGGACAGCGCCCGGCCCGCGTAAGCAATGCCGGTACGCGCTGGAAGACCAGTCAGTTTGACTCCCAGCTTTTCGGGAAAGCGCTGGCCATGACTGGGTTCGCCCGTCAAGCTAACAGCGTCGAAAGCTTGGTCGAGTCGCTGACCAGCGTCTGCGACGAGACGATGTCGCGGGTCTTCCCAGCGCAGGACCACACAGGTCGGCCAGCTTACTGGTGGACTCCGACGATCCAGACGATGATCGAAGAACTCTCCAGAAAGGAGCAAATGGCGATGAGGACCATTCCGCCCAACGAACAGCTCCAAACGGAACTCTTAGCTGCCAGAGAGAGCCTTCGGAAGGCTATTCGTTCGAGTAAGAACGAGGCGTTCGACCGGTTCTTGCTGTCGATCAGGGAGGATGAAACCGGAAACTTTTTCCGGAAGGTCTTCCACTGGTTCCAGGCGGCCCGCTCAGCCCCGGAACGCGATCCAGCAGAACTGCGGCGAATTGTCGACGCCTTGTTCCCGGTTCATCCGCCGGTAGAGTGGCCTGATCTCCGAGTTGGCAACATGGCGCCGCTCCGATCGATCGGCCTGACCGAGCTGGATCAAATAGCAGCCAGCATGCACCCGCGGAAGGCTCCTGGGCTTGATGGAGTACCGAACGCCGCCCTTACGGTTGCTCTCAGGCAGCAACCGGAGCCCTTCCGCCGGGTGTTTCAGGAGTGCCTGGACACGTCCTGCTTTCCGCAGCCGTGGAAAAAGCAGCGACTGGTGCTCCTGCCAAAGCCAGGCAAGTCACCGGGCGAGCCGTCGTCATTTCGCCCGATTTGCCTGCTTGACAACACAGGCAAGGCTTTGGAGCGGCTGCTGTTGAACCGGCTCAACGAATATATCGAGGATCCAGAGAGTCCGCAACTGTCTGAGCAGCAGTTCGGATTCCGGCGAGGGCGATCGACTCTGCAGGCCATACAGCAAGTCGTAGACGCGGGACGAAGGGCGAAGTCCTTTGGCAGGACGAACAACCGTGACCGGCGCTGCCTCATGGTTGTGGCCCTGGACGTCCGTAACGCGTTTAACACGGCTAGCTGGCAGAGCATCGCCGAGGCGCTCCAGGCGAAGGGAGTCCCCGTGCAGTTGTGCCGCATACTGCAGGACTACTTCGCCGACAGGGAGCTCACGTACGACACGGCGGACGGGCCGGTTACCCGCCGAGTATCGGCAGGTGTTCCACAGGGGTCTATATTGGGCCCCACATTGTGGAACATCATGTACGACGGTGTGCTAGCCGTAGAGCTCCCTGAGGGCGCCTCCATCGTGGGATTCGCCGATGATCTTGCGATCCTGGCAGCGGGGACAACACCGGAGCACGCAGCAGCGATTGCGGAGGAAGCGGTGGCAGCGGTCAACAGCTGGATGGTGCGGCACAAACTCTCCCTGGCGCCGGAGAAGACGGAGTTGCTGATGGTGTCGAGCAAGCGAAGCGGATACAAAAACATCCCTGTGAACATCTGTGGAGTGGAAGTGCGCTCGAAGCGGTCGATTCGCTACTTGGGGGTCATGCTACACGACCACCTGTCGTGGCGCCCACACGTCGAGATGGTCGCGGACAAGGCCCTCCGTGTGGTGCGAGCATTGCGTGGCGTCATGCGCAACCACAGCGGCCCCCAAGTGAGCAAGCGGAAGCTGCTCGCCGCAGTGGCCGCGTCCATCATCCGCTACGGCGCACCCGTCTGGGCGGAAGCCGTGGACCTGCAGTGGTGCAGGCGGATTCTGGACCGCGTGCAACGGCCCTTGGCCCAGGGCATCACGAGCGCCTTCCACTCCACGAGCTGCGAGGTAGCGGTGGTTTTAGCCGGAGAACTGCCATATCACCTCCTGGTGAAAGAAGACGCCCGCTGCTACAACCGACTGCAGTTAAGCCCGGACAGCAGTCGAGAGGCGATTCGCCAGGAGGAAAGGGAGTCATCGCTGCAGCTGTGGCAGCAACAATGGGACGACGAGGCGGCGCATAACACCAGCCGCTATTTACGTTGGGCCCACCGACAAGTGCCAGACGTGCGCCTGTGGACGGGACGGAAGCACGGGGAGGTAGACTTCTACCTCTCGCAGGTATTGAGTGGACACGCCTTCGTCCACGAATTCCTGCACGTGTTCGGGTTCGCTCCGTCCCCGGACTGTCCCAGGTGCGCAGGGTCGGTCGAGTCGGTGGCCCACGTACTCTTCGAGTGTCCCCGCTTCGCAGATGTTCGGGTGGAGTTACTGCACGGCGTCGACGAGGACAACCTCGGCCGTCGTCTGCTGGAGAGCGCGGAGTCGTGGGACCGCATCCAGCAAGCGGCTCGGCGGATCCTCTCCGTGCTGCAGGAGGACTGGCGGCAGGAGCAGCTTACCTTGGCAGTCGCTGAGGCTGCTCAGCCAGATCCAGCAGCCAGCCCGCCCGAGGACATGGCGGAGGCAGAGCGGAGATTGCTGAGGCGACGAGAGGTGCGCAACCGCAGCGCCCGGCGAATGCGGCAGCGGCGTCGGCAGGAGCGGCTCGGCGAGAACGAGGTCGTTCCGGCAATCATGGCACGCGCAGCGCCAACGACGCAGCGGCAAATGACGCAGTGGAGCCGACAGGGGAGGTCGAGGAGGAGGAGGTTAGCCGTCCAGCGCCAACAATCCCCCCGCGCAGCCGGGGATTGCCTCCCTCCCCACGTACGTTGGAGATGCGGCGACTTCGTCGGAACCACGTGCAACAACTGTACCGGAGAAGGCGTCGGGACGGAGAGCTGGGAGACGTTCCGCAGGGTCGCCAGCGACGCGGAAGAGCCCCACCTTCGGCGGCGGAGATTGAGCAGCGTCGCATCAACAGGCGGAATAGGGAGAGGCAACGGCGGCTGGAGCAACGGCAAGCGGAGGTAGAGGCTCAGCCTCCCCCG
>NW_024412096.1:17500-27500 GCF_016920715.1 Anopheles arabiensis | reverse complement strand
TGAAGGCGTTCTTCACGTCCAACGCCACCACAAGCAAGAAACGGTTATCCCGGCCGTTCGTTCGCCGGAACGACATGGCGGTACGGCCGGCCTCAACAACCCGCTGGATGGCGCTCACTGTCGACCGCCCTCGACGAAATCCGAACTGCCGGTCCGACAGTCGGGGTGAAGACGGCTCTTCGAGATGTTCATTGAGGCGATTCAGGATGAGGCGCTCAAGTACCTTCCCCAGTGCGTCGAGCATGCAGAGGGGTCGGTACGAGCTGCTCTCTCCCGGAGGCTTCCCCTGCTTCGGCAGCAACACCAGTCGTTGCCTCTTCCACTGCGCCGGAAACGAAGCGCGGTTGAGGCAATCCTGGTACAGGACCCGGAAGACCTCCGGGAACATGGTGATTGCCGTCTTCACCGCCGCATTCGGGATGCCATCGAGCCCTGGTGCTTTGCGGCTCGCCATCTGACTCGCGATGAGCAGCAGCTCGTCGTCCGTTACCGGTGCAATTCCCGCCGTTGTTGTTGCTCCCTCGACGCTTCCAACGTTGCTCAGCTGCGACCAGTCGCAGGGCGGATGCTCAGGGAAGAGGTCGGACACAATGCGTTCGAGGACGACCCGGTCCGCTTCTGAAGGCGTCCGACTGCCCCGGAGCCGGGACATGACGACACGGTATCCTGCCCCGAACGCATTCTCTTCTGCAATTTCGATCAGCTCCTGGAACAAGTTCCGCTTGCTAGCTCGAATTGCTCTACTGAGCTCCGCCCTTGCTGTCCTGTGCTCTGCTGCTGCTATGCTGCGCTCCTCCAAGTCAGCCGTCTGCAGCAACCGGTCACGGGCAACCTCGCAATTGTTCCTCAGTCGAGCCAGGAGGGAGACCACCAAAAGATGTTCCGATGCGGGTCTTGGTGCACTCGGGTAACCCGTTGCATCGTCTCGTCGCAAGCCTTGAGCATGGCTGCGATCATACCCTCCTGGCTCGTTGCGCGTTGGACAAAGTCCGCAGCGAACAGCGCCTCGAGGAATGAGGAAGGAGAAAACTGCGAGGCTTTCCATCGGCGGCCAGCGTGACGCGCACGCCTCTGGCTTGAGGAATCACCCTGCTGCGACGATGGTTGCCGCTGTCGTTGCTGCTGCTGCTGTTGTGATAACTGCTGCTGTTGTAAGGACTGCTGTTGCTGCTGCTGTTGTTGCTGCTGAGACGACTGCTGCGCTGTCTGCTGTTGGTTCTGCAGTTGTTCGGGGGATGGTGGTGTTCCTCCCACGGTGTAGAGAACATAGCGGTGGTCTGACGCGGTGTAGCTTGTGCTAACAACCCAGGTGTCAGGGCGAGCGATCGACGGGCTCGCGAATGCCACATCCACTATACTCGGGAGAGCCACCCCGTTGCCATCAAACGTGTATTCCCGACCTTGATTAATCACGATTAGGCCAAGCTGCTCCACCATTCCGTGCAGCTCTTCCCCGCGGTCGCAAGTCCTCGGGCTGCCCCACTCCTCATGTCTGGCGTTAAAATCGCCGGCGACGACGACTTGAGGGTGGGAGAAGCCTTCGAGTTCTATTGCTTCCAAGAAGCGCTCGAACTCTGCGAGGTTAAGGCTTGGTGGAGCATAGCAGCTGATGAAAACCACTCCGCCGATCTGCGCTGCAACCAACCCCTGAGCTTCACTGCACCACACCCGCTGTATTGGTAGCTCACCGACAGCTACCACCGCTACCGCCTTGCAGCTGCTGAATGCCCACCGGCCGTTGTTTTCAGGTGGGCGCAGAACATCAGAGAGAATGAGCACGTCTGCTTTCTCCTCTCTGGCAGCTTGCAGCACCAGGTTCTGGGCATCACGGCCATGGCCCAGGTTCGCCTGCAGAACTTTCAGGGCCGGGAACATCGTTGGGCCGAACGAGCACATTCGCTGTGGCCTATGTGGTGAGCGCCACCGCACAGTGCGCACTTTGCCTCATTCTGGCAGGATCGTGCTTTGTGTCCGGTAAGCCCACAGCGGATGCACAGATTCTGCCGATCTGCGGTGGAACGGCAGTTCGAGGCGATGTGGCCCATCTCCAGACAGCGGAAACAGCGCTGTCGCTCTGGAGGCGTTGGTGGGGCTGCTCGAACCTTGCTCACACAGTCGCACAGGAACAGTTTAAGTCCTTCCAACTGCCGAGCCGACTTCACAGGTAGCCGGATGCGTGCTCGCTTCGAACCATCCGGTAGTTCCCAAATGCTGGCAGAAACAACTCCAGCACTTGCGCCAATCTTAGCATCGAGGGCAGCAATGATATCTTCCTCCGTAGCAAGGGGATCGATATCGACTACCAGCAGCTCACCCATTTCTGTGACAAGCCGACTGACGCCTGCGTCGCCGATGATTTGCGGACGCCTTCCAGCATAAGCGGAGCGTTTGCCGTCTTGCTCAGCTCCATACGTAGCAGCCTGGCATGAGTTCGGCGGCCCTGCTTAATATGCCCTTTCATTTCGCTGTGAGCCGCGTCCAGACGAATGGCTATGCGCACCTTCTCGTAGATGCCATCCCAGGTTTCGCCTTCACTGGGAGACACCTCGATGATGTCGGGCCTCGGCTTTCGCTTACGATGTTGCTGATGTTGCTGCTGCATACGCTCCTGCTGCTGCTGCTGCGAGCCGGCGACCGCCTGTCGCTGTGGCTGACGCTGCTGCTGTTGCTGCTGCTGCTGGGAGCGTGGCTTACCCGTAGCTTTTCCGCGATATCTACGCCGCACGACCTCACTAAAGGTGAGTTCCGGCACAACGTCTACGCGGACGGCTGTCGATGCCTCGCTGCACGGCGGCATGACTGCGCGCGACGTCGACGCGCGGGGCTGCTCCTGCTCGTGCTGGTTCCGCTGCTGCTGTTGTTGTTGCTGCAGCTGCGGCGCAGAGGGTCGGCGCGGCAGCGGGAGTCGGAGGTTGGCGCGGACTAGCTGACGGTTGTCCGCCGGCAACCTTTGCTGCCAGAAGAGAGTTGAGCACGTCTCGGTCGCGCTGATGTGCGGCGGCGAGCTTCTCCATCTGTGCCTCCAACTTCTCCTCTCGTCGTTTTGCCTCCTCCTTTTCCTCTTGTAGCAGTTGGCACATGCCAGTTATCTGCTCGGAGAGGCGAGCATTTGCTCCTTCATTTCTGCATTCTGCTCCTCTAGTCGTTGGATTGTTGCCTTAAGCAACTCGAGCTCCAGTGGCCGTGGCGGCCTTGGATGCCACGGCGGGCTTGTTGTTGCCTGTGACACTGACCCTAGGCAGCGCCACTCGAGGCTCGGTCACAAACAGCTTCGAGCCAGATGCCAAGCTGCTACGGCAGTCCACAGAGACTGACCTCGCACTCGCGCGCGTTGACATCCCGGATGATGCCATCATCTTTGCCGACTTTCAGGTTGGTGGGTTAAATAACCCTGGGGGTCGATGTGACCCCGGGGGTCGGTTGACCCCGGGGGGTCGAGATGACCCCAAGTATGCAGCGCCGTCTAGCTGGTGTTCTGCCGCTCAATCGCTGCTGTAGAATCCTTCTTCCACGCTGGTTTTCCACTATGGTCCGACTTGCGACCCCCTGGTGGGCTGGGGGGGAGGGGTGGCGGAGTGGCGAAAAAATTACGAGAGGGTGCGTCGCTCACGTGGGGAATGGATCCGCACCAATCCCGAATTTTTCCGGCACTTTTCACGTCCAAATTGCGCTGCCCGCTTTTTCGACCCTTTTTGAACCTATTTTAGGGATTTTTCGAAAAATTCGAGCAGTTTTCGAGTTGCTCGAACTACTCGAATCGAGCAGATTCGAGCTGCCGCGGGCACTACACTTCTTCCCCGAATTTTCTGCGCACTTTTGTAAACTCGAGCACTTTTCGAGCAGTAACGGACTTTTCAAATTTTTGCCCCTTGGGAACTGCTCCCCGGACAAAATTTGTCCCTTGGGTATTATAGAACTGTCACCAAGAAACGTCAAAAATTTTTTCACGATTTTCACAAATTTTTGATGCAATCTTATTGTACGCATAAAAACAAGCACAACGGTGAAAACCGCACACGAATCCGAGCAAAACTCGCGGAGTTATTCGCGATTTGCTATTTATTTCGATTTTTCCGAAAGCACGTGCTCCGGCGGTAGCACCCCGACACTTTTATTTTCTCGTTTTTCACCGATTTTCGTTCTGTTTCTTTTAAATTCACGTTCAGCGTCACTACGCGCACCTTTAAAATCACATCCGGCACGAATCCGTGCGTTTTTCACTGAGTTATTCACATTCAAAGTTCCCCATACAAATTGTATGGGGATGTAAACTACACTTTTATGCACTTTAAACTTCTCAAAACGTCTCGAAAACACTTTTAAACGCTTTAGAAGCGTCGAATTATCCAGAATCGAGTGTTTCCGGCGCTGATATCACACAGTTTTGCGCATTTTTCCACACCCGGAAATTTGGTGCTACCGGGGGGGCAAATGTACACAGAACAACACGAATTTTTAAAGCGCAAAAATCACAGAAATTCGACCAAATAACACTATCTATAGGTAAATTGGGTGCTCTGAACACGATTTTGAGGGTTTCAGAGCGATCCGAGGCCGTTTACACACTTTTTTGCACACTTTGTCGGAGCGTGTTTACATACGTCTGTACCCGACGGCTACTCGATGAACACTACAGGGATAACTGGCTTGTGGCCGCCAAGCGTTCATAGCGACGTGGCTTTTGATCCTTCGATGTCGGCTCTTCCTATCATTGTGAAGCAAAATTCACCAAGCGTAGGATTGTTCACCCTTTCAAGGGAACGTGAGCTGGGTTTAGACCGTCGTGAGACAGGTTAGTTTTACCCTACTGGTGTGTGCTTATAGTCGCTATCTTAACGGAATTCCTGTGCAGTACGAGAGGAACCACAGGTACGGACCACTGGCTCAATACTAGTCCGACCGGACTTTGGTATGACGCTACGTCCGCTGGATTATGCCTGAACGCCTCTAAGGTCGTAGCCAATCCGAGCTGATAGCGCTTCTCAAACCCATTAGGTGTTCGGAAGCTAGCGGGCCTAACAACCCTCTGAGATCCGTTGGAGTCTGCGTCTGCAGCCCGGCGTCTCATCCCGCTATACCTAGGCCGCAATGAGTGGAGTTCGCTGCACGTGTTAGTACCGTAACTGGGAACGCCGTTGGCTTGAGCTCTGCCCAACGTGGATATACCTAGTTTCGACACCTATCAACCGCCCGCAAACGACGGGACTTCAGGCTGGGAGCTGCGAGTTGTAGAGATGCGTTCGCATCGATCCTCTCAGGCGACCCATGCTTGGTGGTTTGTCCGTGTGCCCCTTCCTCGATGTGCGCAAGCTCGTCTTGGTCTGGGGACCACGTCGACACAGGGGATACTCTTGTGAGAGCATGAGTGTACTAAGTTGAGTGTAGCAAGGGAACGCGTGCCCCTTCCTCGTTGGCGTAACTAACCATCTTGGTCTGGGGACCGTGGTACCGTGCTCTGGTGAAGCTTGGTGCGTGCTCCTTCCTTGTCAGACGAGTGACTTGACCTGGTCTGGAGACCGTTCCTTTATACTAGTGGACAAGAGTTGGCTACTTCCGTGTCAGACGAGTGACTTGACATAGGATGGAGAAGGACACTTAACACTAATGAGCTTGTCGGCGTGCCTCGTTCTCGACTTGATTGTCTTGATGTGAGGACCGTGCGGACCACACCAGTAAGCTTACACATGCTCGTTACAAGTTGTATAAGTTGACCCGTTTGGCCCGGTTGCCTTGCACATGATGGTGTTGACCATGTTCGGTTAACAGGTCGTGTGTCGAGGTGGTCGGCCTTGGTAGTAGGATGTCTTGTGCATGTGACGTGTTGACCTGGTTTGGTCGGTGTGTCGTCGTGTACGAGATGACCTACTTACCCGTTAGTTTTCCAAGTTGTATTATGTGTTGACTTAGTTGACGTGTCATGTGCTTGGATGATTAGCGTACGGGTCATGTATGGTGCGCTTGCTTCAGTTGAAGGGATGTACTAGTACAGTTGTGTTAATTGTTTATTTCACGATCTGGTCTTTTGGCTGGATCGTGAAAAAACGCTAAGTCCCAAATCCTGAACTCGAGAAGAAAGCGCCAATGACAACGTTTTTGACTGGAGCTCCCTAGCATTCGGCTTTTTCTACTTTGAAGGGATGTACTGTTGTATGAATTGTTTATTCACGAACTGGTCGTTTGATTGGATCGTGAAAAAATCGCTCAGTCCCAAATCCTGAACTCGACAGGAAAGCGCTGATTGCAAACATTTTGACTGGAAGTCCCTTGAAAATGGCGTTTTCGTTATTGGCATTATGTGGCACGTTTATTGTGGCTAGAACATTAATTATTCACCAAATGGCACCAAAGCTTGGCAAAAGTCGCGAAACACTCCTATCTCGACGCACCAGCAATCGCAACTTGATGCAAAATAAATTGCACGAGCTAATGATACTTGTACCATGCACAGTACACCGTACCAAAATATACCCCTGAAAGTGTGCAATTTGGTGCTACCCTAGGGAATATGTATGGGAAGCCTAGCTACGTGTGTCGCACGTTCCAAGTTGCATGGACGTCGAACAGAGGCATGCAAAAGCACCTATCTAGGGGAATTACTCTACGTTCTAGTAGCAAGTGCGATTTTCCAGTCCAGCACGGCAGTACGCCTGCACGCATACACTCCATGTACCAGAAATGTACCAACCTAGGCGTTGCTCAGTAGCTTTTAGCGGCACATAGAAAAAGTATTCGAGTTCAGATTTTTGGGACTTAGCGTATTTTTAAAACTAATAACGAAAATTAAATTTTAAATCGGTAAACGGCTAGGAGTTGCTCAGTAGCTTTTGGCGGCACATAGAAAAAGTATTCGAGTTCAGATTTTTGGGACTTAGCGTATTTTTAAAACTAATAACGAAAATTAAATTATAAATCGGTAAACGGCTAGGAGTTGCTCAGTAGCTTTTTGCGCAACGTGGCAAAAGTATTCGAGTTCAGATTTCTTGGACGTAGCGTATTTTTCAATCATAATAAACCGAATCAAACATAACAATGATGAAACTTACACCATGTCCCAAGGTTGTGCACAAAACGTAACGATAAAGTGCTGGCGAAGTTAGAGGTGCACCAAAATTGTGTACCGATCAGGGAAAGTACTCTACGTTCCTATGATTTGGGTGAAAAGTGTTGATTAACTGCTGGTAAGAATAGACAGTTGCTTATCATACACATCGCAAACGAACACCCCTTAGTGAGCATTAGCAAAAGTCAATGGCACAAAGCAATTGCAATACAAACTGATCAAGTACATTAAAGAACGCTAAGTACCAGGACTTCTTTCCAAGAATGGTGTCCGCGACGGGAGGGCAAGCGTCCTTCCCAGGTTTTCCTAGTAAACCTTGTATGGTAAACATACCCAAGCGTGTCTGTAAGCACGCAACGAAAGTCACGAACGGGCACATACCTAGGGAATGTACTCTACGTACTTGGACTTTTGTCCAAGAATGGTGTCCGCGACGGTCGGGCACTGCGACGCAATAACCAAATCCTAGGATTGTAACTTTAGTGTGCACAAACATAAACATTAACGCGTTCGCTCGGGCTGCGCCGTCCGTGTTGAACACAAATGTGGGTGATTATATGCGTGGAGGGACAAAAACATACGAGGAGGAGACAGTTTTCTGCACGATGTGCACAGAGCTCATTCGTCGTCCCGGGCGAATGGAAAAACACAAACATCGCGAGTATCGTTCTAGGTTTCTGTCTATAAAGGGCAGGCCAAAAGGTGACCGGTTGAGATAAGCATTTTAAGCATACAAACACTTTATTGGAACTTTTGATGCAAAAACAAGGTACGTACATGTAGGTTGTACCAACATGGACATCTATGAACGCGTACGCTCGGGCTGCGCCCTCCGTCTTGTACTTTCCCTGATCGGTACACAGTTTTGGTGCACTGCTATTCCGACCGGCAACTTGTACCAACATATACATCCATGAACGCGTAAGTAGTGTACTTTCCCTGATCGGTACACACTGTTGGTGCACGGCATAAGAAAAGAGCTAAAATGGTCAAACTCAATCCATTTCAACAATAGATAGTCGATAGTAGCTGTGCCGATGAAGTAGGGCACGATGCAAGTTAATGTTGTTTAATGAATAACATGTCCGCCATACATTTCAGTACAAAATTGCTCGGTCAGACCTACAAAGTGCTATATCTCGAATACGAGGCGTCGGACTGGGGGTTGTAGAGCAATTTTAAGTTCGTCTAATGATTCTACATCCGATTCTGGATAGCGGTTTTTGACCACTTTTCAATATTTTGTGACACCCCGAACCTAGGGGCAGCTCCTAGCTTTTTCAAAATGTGCACCGAACGGGCCGGAGAGCTCGTGTGGCTCAAAACATGTTTTCGCTAAAACACCTCAAAACGTGTAAGGAACGCACCCTAGCTCTTGTTTTCAAAAGTTATGGCCATTTAAAGTCAGACGGGTTTTGCTTCAAAATAGCAATTTTACCCGTCCCTATGGCCATGCTTTAAATTTTCACGAAAATGCCAGGTCAGACCTAGGGCGGGCCATATCTTGAATACTAAACGTCGCAGACATTGGTCGTAGAACAATTTTAAGTTCGTCTAATGATTCTACATCCGATTCTGGATAGCGGTTTTGACCACTTTTCAATATTTTGTGACACCCCGAACCTAGGGGCAGCTCCTAGCTTTTTCAAAAATGTGCACCGAACGGGCCGGAGAGCTCGTGTGGCTCAAAACATGTTTTCGCTAAAACACCTCAAAACGTGTAAGGAACGCACCCTAGCTCTTGTTTTCAAAAGTTATGGCCATTTAAAGTCAGACGGGTTTTGCTTCAAAATAGCAATTTTACCCGTCCCTATGGCCATGCTTTAAATTTTCACGAAAATGCCAGGTCAGACCTAGGGCGGGCCATATCTTGAATACTAAACGTCGCAGACATTGGTCGTAGAACAATTTTAAGTTCGTCTAATGATTCTACATCCGATTCTGGATAGCGGTTTTTGACCACTTTTCAATATTTTGTGACACCCCGAACCTAGGGGCAGCTCCTAGCTTTTTCAAAATGTGCACCGAACGGGCCGGAGAGCTCGTGTGGCTCAAAACATGTTTTCGCTAAAACACCTCAAAACGTGTAAGGAACGCAACCTAGCTCTTGTTTTCAAAGTTATGGCCATTTAAAGTCATACGGGTTTTTGCTTCAAAATAGCTATTTTACCCGTCCCTATGGCCATGCTTTAAATTTTCACGAAAATGCAAGGTCAGACCTAGGGCGGGCCATATCTTGAATACTAAACGTCGCAGACATTGGTCGTAGAACAATTTTAAGTTCGTCTAATGATTCTACATCCGATTCTGGATAGCGGTTTTTGACCACTTTTCAATATTTTGTGACACCCCGAACCTAGGGGCAGCTCCTAGCTTTTTCAAAATGTGCACCGAACGGGCCGGAGAGCTCGTGTGGCTCAAAACATGTTTTCGCTAAAACACCTCAAAACGTGTAAGGAACGCACCCTAGATGATGAAAAGTGCAATCAGAATGTCAATCGACAACTTTGTTGGGGGTACCATTTTACTCTACGGGCCAGTAGCTTAGGCGCGCCAACAGCGCTTTCCTTTCGGGTTCCCATTTTTGCCCTCCTGGGATTATGATCATTTGTTCATTGCCTACTATAGGGAGGGTACCTTGCTACGAGGTCAAACATGAAGATTGCACCAAATCGTAGTTTTTACCTCTATTTAGTCGTAGGAGCATGGTTTGCAGTGGCAGTGGGTCATTAAGCCCCGTTTGGGTCATACGTCCCTCCGCGATAAAAATCGTCGTATGCCTATAGTCCGAACTAATGAAGCAAAAGTGGTGTCTGGTGGGCTCTGCCGATGATTTTAACCTATGATTTTGAGCTTCCACCCTATCAAAACGTTCCTGGAGCAGTACATCACGGGTCTACGGACCCAAAGACTTCGTCGTGATGGTTTCTAGTAAAAAGT
>NW_024412096.1:5000-7500 GCF_016920715.1 Anopheles arabiensis | reverse complement strand
GAGGTGCACCAAAATTGTGTACCGATCGGGAAAGTACTCTACGTTCTATGATTTGGGTGAAAAGTGTTGATTAACTGCTGGTTAGAATAGACAGTTGCTTATCATACATCGCAAACGAACACCCTTAGTGAGCATTAGCAAAGTCAATGGCACAAAGCAATTGCAATACAAACTGATCAAGTACATTAAAGAACGCTAAGTACCAGGACTTCTTTCAAGAATGGTGTCCGCGACGGGAGGGCAAGCGTCCTTCCTGGTTTCCCTAGTAAACCTTGTATGGTAAACATACCCAAGCGTGTCTGTAAGCACGCAACGAAAGTCACGAACGGGCACATACCTAGGGAATGTACTCTACGTACTTGGACTTTTGTCCAAGAATGGTGTCCGCGACGGTCGGGCACTGCGACGCAATAACCAAATCCTAAGTTGTAACTTTAGTGTGCACAAACATAAACATTAACGCGTTCGCTCGGGCTGCGCCGTCCGTGTTGAACACAAATGTGGGTGATTATATGCGTGGAGGGACAAAAACATACGAGGAGGAGACAGTTTCTGCACGATGTGCACAGAGCTCATTCGTCGTCCCGGGCGAATGGAAAAACACAAACATCGCGAGTATCGTTCTAGGTTTCTGTCTGTAAAGGGCAGGCCAAAGGTGACCGGTTGAGATAAGCATTTTAAGCATACAAACACTTTATTGGAACTTTTGATGCAAAACAAGGTACGTACATGTAGGTTGTACCAACATGGACATCTATGAACGCGTACGCTCGGGCTGCGCCCTCCGTCTTGTACTTTCCTGATCGGTACACAGTTTTGGTGCACTGCTATTCCGACCGGCAACTTGTACCAACATATACATCCATGAACGCGTAAGTAGTGTACTTTCCTGATCGGTACACACTGTTGGTGCACGGCATAAGAAAAGAGCTAAAATGGTCAAACTCAATCCATTTCAACAATAGATAGTCGATAGTAGCTGTGCCGATGGTAGGGCACGATGCAAGTTAATGTTGTTTAATGAATAACATGTCCGCCATACATTTCAGTACAAAATTGCTCGGTCAGACCTACAAAGTGCTATATCTCGAATACGAGGCGTCGGACTGGGGGTTGTAGAACAATTTTAAGTTCGTCTAATGATTCTACATCCGATTCTGGATAGCGGTTTTTGACCACTTTTCAATATTTTGTGACACCCCGAACCTAGGGGCAGCTCCTAGCTTTTTCAAAAATGTGCACCGAACGGGCCGGAGAGCTCGTGTGGCTCAAAACATGTTTTCGCTAAAACACCTCAAAACGTGTGAGAACGCACCTAGCTCTTGTTTTCAAAGTTATGGCCATTTAAAGTGAGGTGGTTTTGCTTCAAAATATTTACCCGTCCTATGGCCATGCTTTAAATTTTTCTGAAAATGCGGGTCAGATAGGCCGGGCCATATCTTGAATACTAAACGTCGCAGACATTGGTCGTAGAACAATTTTAAGTTCGTCTAATGATTCTACATCCGATTCTGGATAGCGGTTTTTGACCATATATTTTGTGACACCCCGAACCTAGGGGCAGCTCCTAGCTTTTTCAAAATGTGCACCGAACGGGCCGGAGAGCTCGTGTGGCTCAAAACATGTTTTCGCTAAAACACCTCAAAACGTGTAAGGAACGCACCTAGATGAAAAGTGCAATCAGAATGTCAATCGACAACTTTGTTGGGGGTACCATTTTACTCTACGGGCCAGTAGCCCAGGCGCGCCAACAGCGCTTTCCTTTCGGGTTCCCATTTTTGCCCTCCTGGGATTATGATCATTTGTTCATTGCCTACTATAGGGAGGTACCTTGCTACGAGGTCAAACATGAAGATTGCACCAAATCGTAGTTTTACCTCTATTTAGTCGTAGGAGCATGGTTTGCGTGGCGGTGGGTCATTAAGCCCCGTTTGGGTCATACGTCCCTCCGCGATAAAAATCGTCGTATGCCTATAGTCCGAACTAATGAAGCAAAAGTGGTGTCTGGTGGGCTCTGCCGATGATTTTAACCTATGATTTTGAGCTTCCACCCTATCAAAACGTTCCTGGGCAGTACATCACGGGTCTACGGACCCAAAGACTTCATCGTGATGGTTTCTAGTAAAAAGTTGTAACAGCTAAGGGTTTGAATACGCGTATATTAACCATTGCTTGAAACTAAGCTTCGTTGTCTTTAAACTCTGCAAGACCAATCGAACTTCTTAGGAAACCCGAAGGATTCACGCTAAGCTCGATGAGCTATTATGGGTAGTGGTGCATGATCTGGTGTTCCTTGGATCTAATCCAATGAATAAATTTATGAGGGTATATATGGTGCAGGGCACAAAGCGTGATGAAACCGGGTCTCCCTACCAAATGTGGCATATTTTTCCACAGAGCGAAGCTCAGACCCACGTAGGGGAGAGCGAAGTGGAACTTAAATGTTCTATGCAGCAAATGTTCGCCATGCGGATAAACAAGTTGGAATAGTTCAATGTAG
>NW_024412095.1:57500-61846 GCF_016920715.1 Anopheles arabiensis | reverse complement strand
AGTGCACAGCGGCCGCCCAGTGCGTCGGATGACCCGGACACCTTCGCGGACGGCCACTGTAGTTAACTAAATGAGACTTTGGTAATTGGTAGGCACTCAAGAATGTGTGCATCGGTCGGGATTAAACGTCCGATGCGCCATATGCGTTCAACTTATCAATGTTCATGTGTCCTGCAGTTCACATTATGACGCGCATTTAGCTGCGGTCTTCATCGATCCAGCGAGCCGAGTGATCCCCTGCCTAGGGTTTATGGTAGTGCCTTTCGGCGCCGAGTGGCGTAGCCGCGTTCAAAGTTTGGCATGCAACACTCATCCTGCAACAATGGGTTACTCAAACTTGTACAAATACAAGTGTTGTCTCTTACGAGACGTCTTGATATGTTTCTGGCAAAAGCGTACGCTAATGCAGGTACAAATTAATGTACGTCCCAGACGATCTCCGGGAGGAAGAACCCATGAACTCCCGCACATATCAAGACTGAGGTTTTGCCGTGCATGCCGGCGCCGAGCAAGTTACCGCGTTCACAAAGTTTGGTATGCAGCGCACTTGACCTCCAACATAACACTTTATCCTCGTTATTACTCATTCAAAACCACGTTAATGATCCTTCCGCAGGTTCACCTACGGAAACCTTGTTACGACTTTACTTCCTCTAAATCATCAAGTTCGGTCAACTTCGGCCGTGCCAACTGCAACTCACGAAGGAATCGCGGAAGGTGTGCCTCCAGAGACCTCACTAAATAATCCATCGGTAGTAGCGATTTATGGTGTACAAAGGGCAGGGACGTAATCAGCGCTAGCTAATGACTAGCACTTACTAGAAATTCCAGGTTCATGGGGACCATTGCAGTCCCCAATCCCTACTAAATGAGCATTTGGGTGATTTCCCGTTCCTCTCGGAATGGGGCGCCATAAGGCGAGAACACGCTGCTGCTCATTGTAGCACGCGTGCAGCCCAGAACATCTAAGGGCATCACGGACCTGTTATCGCTCAATCTCATCTTGCTAAACACAAGTTGTCCCGCTAAGGGCAACTAAGTGACGGGCACCCGTGAGGACACCCGCCACTCTAACGTCAGGTGCGCCCGGAGGCACACACTACTGACAGCGTTCTAGTTAGCTTGACTGAGTCGCGTTCGTTATCGGAATTAACCAGACAAATCATTCCACGAACTAAGAACGGCCATGCACCACTACCCTTAAGTTTGAGAAAGAGCTATCAATCTGTCTTACCTCAATAAGTTCGGACCTGGTAAGTTTTCCCGTGTTGAGTCAAATTAAGCCGCAAGCTCCACTTCTTTTTTTAAATTCATTGGATTTTTATTAGAGTTATCTCAATTCTAACCTAGAAAACCCGCTCTACCAGCGGGGGTTACTCTAACGGACTCCCCCCGCTGGGAATTCCGCCCGTTGGGCCTTACTCTTTATTTTGAATAAACTGGTTGAGTTCTGTCAGTTTTAATATTTCCTCTGTTTTTTTTTTTCCCCTTTTGCACAAAACATGCGTGCTGTACCGTTAGCCTTAAGCGTTTTCCATATCCAAGCCGGTGTTTCGAAATCAAAAGTAAATTTTCCTCAGCGTGCCGAAGTGTTCGCCGAAGTGACGGCAGCTCGCCTGTCCTCCGTGAGGCCAGCTCTTTCGGCCAGCTGAGAGCTCGGCAACTCATCCCACGGGGAGGCTGAGCCTCGACCTCCGCTCTCCTTTGCTCCAGCCGCCGCTGCCTCTCTCTCTGCCGCCGGTTAATGCGACGCCGCTCCACTTCCGCTACAGATGGTGGTAGTCGCCCACGTCGTTGGCGACCCTGTGGGCGTCTCCCAGCTCTCCGGCCCGACGCCTTCTCCGGTATTGGAGCTGCATAAAGTTGCGCCGAAGACGCCGCATCTCCAACGTACGTGGGGAGGCAATCCCCGGCTGCGCGGGGGGATTGTTGGTGCTGGAGGGCTGGCCTCCTCCTCCTCGACCTCCCCTGTCGGCTCCACTGCGTCATTGGCCGCTGCGTTGGCGCTGCGCGTGCCATGATTGCCGGAACGACCTCGTTCTCGCCGAGCCGCTCCTGCCGACGCCGCTGCATTCGCCGGGCGCTGCGGTTGCGCACCTCCTCGTCGCCTCAGCAATCTCCGCTCCGCCATGTCCTCGGGCGGGCTGGCTGCTGGATCTGGCTGAGCAGCCTCAGCGACTGCCAAGGTAAGCTGCTCCTGCCGCCAGTCCTCCTGCAGCACGGAGAGGATCCGCCGAGCCGCTTGCTGGATGCGGTCCCACGACTCCGCGCTCTCCAGCAGACGACGGCCGAGGTTGTCCTCGTCGACGCCGTGCAGTAACTCCACCCGAACATCTGCGAAGCGGGGACACTCGAAGAGTACGTGGGCCACCGACTCGACCGACCCTGCGCACCTGGGACAGTCCGGGGACGGAGCGAACCCGAACACGTGCAGGAATTCGTGGACGAAGGCGTGTCCACTCAATACCTGCGAGGTAGAAGTCTACCTCCCCGTGCTTCCGTCCCGTCCACAGGCGCACGTCTGGCACTTGTCGGTGGGCCCAACGTAAATAGCGGCTGGTGTTATGCGCCGCCTCGTCGTCCCATTGTTGCTGCCACAGCTGCAGCGATGACTCCTTTCCTCCTGGCGAATCGCCTCTCGACTGCTGTCCGGGCTTAACTGCAGTCGGTTGTAGCAGCGGGCGTCTTTCACCAGGAGGTGATATGGCAGTTCTCCGGCTAAAACCACCGCTACCTCGCAGCTTGTGGAGTGGAAGGCGCTCGTGATGCCCTGGGCCAAGGGCTGCACGCGGTCCAGAATCCGCCTGCACCACTGCAGGTCCACGGCTTCCGCCCAGACGGGTGCTGTAGCGGATGATGGACGCGGCCACTGCGGCGAGCAGCTCGCTTGCTCACTTGGGGGCCGCTGTGGTTGCGCATGACGCCACGCAATGCTCGCACCACACGGAGGGCCTTGTCCGCGACCATCTCGACGTGTGGGCGCCACGACAGGTCGTGTAGCATGACCCCAAGTAGCGGATCGACCGCTTCGAGCGCACTTCCACTCCACAGATGTTCACAGGGATGTTTTTGTATCCGCTTCGCTTGCTCGACACCATCAGCAACTCCGTCTTCTCCGGCGCCAGGGAGAGTTTGTGCCGCACCATCCAGCTGTTGACCGCTGCCACCGCTTCCTCCGCAATCGCTGCTGCGTGCTCCGGTGTTGTCCCCGCTGCCAGGATCGCAAGATCATCGGCGAATCCCACGATGGAGGCGCCCTCAGGGAGCTCTACGGCTAGCACACCGTCGTACATGATGTTCCACAATGTGGGGCCCAATATAGACCCCTGTGGAACACCTGCCGATACTCGGCGGGTAACCGGCCCGTCCGCCGTGTCGTACGTGAGCTCCCTGTCGGCGAAGTAGTCCTGCAGTATGCGACACAACTGCACGGGGACTCCTTCGCCTGGAGCGCCTCGGCGATGCTCTGCCAGCTAGCCGTGTTGAACGCGTTACGGACGTCCAGGGCCACAACCATGAGGCAGCGCCGGTCACGGTTGTTCGTCCTGCCAAAGGACTTCGCCCTTCGTCCCGCGTCTACGACTTGCTGTATGGCCTGCAGAGTCGATCGCCTCGGCGGAATCCGAACTGCTGCTCAGACAGTTGCGGACTCTCTGGATCCTCGATATATTCGTTGAGCCGGTTCAACAGCAGCCGCTCCAAAGCCTTGCCTGTGTTGTCTAGCAGGCAAATCGGGCGAAATGACGACGGCTCGCCCGGTGACTTGCCTGGCTTTGGCAGGAGCACCAGTCGCTGCTTTTTCCACGGCTGCGGAAAGCAGGACGTGTCCAGGCACTCCTGAAACACCCGGCGGAAGGGCTCCGGTTGCCTGAGAGCAACCGTAAGGGCGGCGTTCGGTACTCCATCAAGCCCAGGAGCCTTCCGCGGGTGCATGCTGGCTGCTATTTGATCCAGCTCGGTCAGGCCGATCGATCGGAGCGGCGCCATGTTGCCAACTCGGAGATCAGGCCACTCTACCGGCGGATGAACCGGGAACAAGGCGTCGACAATTCGCCGCAGTTCTGCTGGATCGCGTTCCGGGGCTGAGCGGGCCGCCTGGAACCAGTGAAAGACTTTCCGGAAAAAGTTTCCGGTTTCGTCCTCCTGATCGACAGCAAGAACCGGTCGAACGCCTCGTTCTTGCTCACACGAATAGCCTTCCGAAGGCTCTCCTGGCAGCTGCGAGTTCCGTTTGGAGCTGTTCGTTGGGCGGAATGGTCCTCATCGCCATTTGCTCCTTTCTGGAGAGTTCTTCGATCATCGTCTGGATCGCCGGAGTCCACCAGTAAGCTGGCCGACCTGTGTGG
>NW_024412095.1:37500-52500 GCF_016920715.1 Anopheles arabiensis | reverse complement strand
CTCATTCATAACCACCGTGACGGGAGACTTTGCTAGTACGCACGATACTCTGCGCATGTGCACATGTTTTACAACCCAACCAACTTAAGCACCTAGGGGAAGTTGTGATGCCATCTGAACACCCACCGACTGATGCATTGAACGGCTAAAGTTGACCTTCAATCCGAACTGGCACTTTGCGGCGTGGAGGCAGTTGCGCGACCACTCCTATCCCAAACCAACAAAGCATGGTGTATCCTAAGTGTTCGGTACAAGCACACCACGACGGGACACATTGAACGGTTCAGCGATCTCTCTGCACTAGTGGAAGAACTCCAACGTGATACGGGAGACATTGCTCTAAACCGAACGGCATCTCTGCGCGTTTACTTGACGCACCCCCAACTTGGTCAACTGTTGGACTTTTTCGTAATCACGGCGGGACACATTGAACGAGCTCTAACGGATCTCTGCACGCATGGAACATGGTGGCGGGAATCATTGCTAGAACCGAACGGCGCCTCTGCGCGATGTACAAAGCCCAACAGGAACCTCGTATCGGCTGCCGAGCCGGAGCTTGAACAACTTGGACTTTCACCTCTAATTTATATCAACTCACCACTCCCCGAGGGATCCGCAGAATTGCTTCTGGGTCCCGTATCGTTATTTGCGATTCGTGTTTGCATTACACTACATTGAACTATTCCAACTTGTTTATCCGCATGGCGAACATTTGCTGCATAGAACATTTAAGTTCCACTTCGCTCTCCCCTACGTGGGTCTGAGCTTCGCTCTCAGGAAAAAATATGCCACATTTGGTAGGGAGACCCGGTTTCATCACGCTTTGTGCCCTGCACCATATATACCCTCATAAATTTATTCATTGGATTAGATCCAAGGAACACCAGATCATGCACCACAACCCATAATAGCTCATCGAGCTTAGCGTGAATCCTTCGGGTTTCCCTAAGAAGTTCGATTGGTCTTGCAGAGTTTAAAGACAACGAAGCTTAGTTTCAAGCAATGGTTAATATACGCGTATTCTAAACCCTTAGCTGTTACAACTTTTTACTTGAAACCATCACGACGAAGTCTTTGGGTCCGTAGACCCGTGATGTACTGCTCCAGGGAACGTTTTGATAGGGTGGAAGCTCAAAATCATAGGTTATAATCATCGGCAGAACCCACCAGACACCACTTTTGCTTCATTAGTTCGGACTATAGGCATACGACGATTTTTATCGCGGAGGGGACGTATGACCCAAACGGGGGCTTAATGACCCACTGCCACTGCAAACCATGCTCCTACGACTAAATAGAGGTAAAAACTACGATTTGGTGCAATCTTCATGTTTGACCTCGTAGCAAGGTACCCTCCCTATAGTAGGCAATGAACAAATGATCATAATCCCAGGAGGGCAAAAATGGGAACCCGAAAGGAAAGCGCTGTTGGCGCGCCTAAGCTACTGGCCCGTAGAGTAAAAATGGTACCCCCAACAAAGTTGTCGATTGACATTCTGATTGCACTTTTCATCATCTAGGGTGCGTTCCTTACACGTTTTGAGGTGTTTTAGCGAAAAACATGTTTTGAGCCACACGAGCTCTCCGGCCCGTTCGGTGCACATTTTTGAAAAAAGCTAGGGAGCTGCCCCTAGGTTCGGGGTGTCACAAAATATTGAAAAGTGGTCAAAAAACCGCTATCCAGAATCGGATGTAGAATCATTAGACGAACTTAAAATTGTTCTACAACCCCCCAGTCCGACGCCTCGTATTCGAGATATAGCACTTTGTAGGTCTGACCGAGCAATTTTGTACTGAAATGTATGGCGGACATGTTATTCATTAAACAACATTAACTTGCATCGTGCCCTACTTCATCGGCACAGCTACTATCGACTATCTATTGTTGAAATGGATTGAGTTTGACCATTTTAGCTCTTTTCTTATGCCGTGCACCAACAGTGTGTACCGATCAGGGAAAGTACACTACTTACGCGTTCATGGATGTATATGTTGGTACAAGTTGCCGGTCGGAATAGCAGTGCACCAAAACTGTGTACCGATCGGGAAAGTACAAGACGGAGGGCGCAGCCCGAGCGTACGCGTTCATAGATGTCCATGTTGGTACAACCTACATGTACGTACCTTGTTTTTGTATCAAAAGTTCCAATAAAGTGTTTGTATGCTTAAAATGCTTATCTCAACCGGTCACCTTTTGGCCTGCCCTTTTATAGACAGAAACCTAGAACGATACTCGCGATGTTTGTGTTTTTCCATTCGCCCGGGACGACGAAATGAGCTTTGTGCACATCGTGTAGAAAACTGTCTCCTCCTCGTATGTTTTTGTCCCTCCACGCATATAATCACCCACATGTGTGTTCAACACGGACGGCGCAGCCCGAGCGAACGCGTTAATGTTTATGTTTGTGCACACTAAAGTTACAATCCTAGGATTTGGTTATTGCGTCGCAGTGCCCGACCGTCGCGGACACCATTCTTGGACAAAAGTCCAAGTACGTAGAGTACATTCCCTAGGTATGTGCCCGTTCGTGACTTTCGTTGCGTGCTTACAGACACGCTTGGGTATGTTTACCATACAAGGTTTACTAGGAAAACCTGGGAAGGACGCTTGCCCTCCCGTCGCGGACACCATTCTTGGAAAGAAGTCCTGGTACTTAGCGTTCTTTAATGTACTTGATCAGTTTGTATTGCAATTGCTTTGTGCCATTGACTTTTGCTAATGCTCACTAAGGGGTGTTCGTTTGCGATGTGTATGATAAGCAACTGTCTATTCTTACCAGCAGTTAATCAACACTTTTCACCCAAATCATAGGAACGTAGAGTACTTTCCTGATCGGTACACAATTTTGGTGCACCTCTAACTTCGCCAGCACTTTATCGTTACGTTTTGTGCACAACCTTGGGACATGGTGTAAGTTTCATCATTGTTATGTTTGATTCGGTTTATTATGATTGAAAAATACGCTACGTCCAAGAAATCTGAACTCGAATACTTTTGCCACGTTGCGCAAAAAGCTACTGAGCAACTCCTAGCCGTTTACCGATTTATAATTTAATTTTCGTTATTAGTTTTAAAAATACGCTAAGTCCCAAAAATCTGAACTCGAATACTTTTCTATGTGCCGCCAAAAGCTACTGAGCAACTCCTAGCCGTTTACCGATTTAAAATTTAATTTTCGTTATTAGTTTTAAAAAATACGCTAAGTCCCAAAAATCTGAACTCGAATACTTTTTCTATGTGCCGCTAAAAGCTACTGAGCAACGCCTAGGTTGGTACATTTCTGGTACATGGAGTGTATGCGTGCAGGCGTACTGCCGTGCTGGACTGGAAAATCGCACTTGCTACTAGAACGTAGAGTAATTCCCCTAGATAGGTGCTTTTGCATGCCTCTGTTCGACGTCCATGCAACTTGGAACGTGCGACACACGTAGCTAGGATTCCCCATACATATTCCCTAGGGTAGCACCAAATTGCACACTTTCAGGGGTATATTTTGGTACGGTGTACTGTGCATGGTACAAGTATCATTAGCTCGTGCAATTTATTTTGCATCAAGTTGCGATTGCTGGTGCGTCGAGATAGGAGTTGGTTGTCGCAATAAACGGTCAAATCGAATTGTAATCCTGATGTCGACTCCGACACGTCGGCATGCGAATTCTCGCATGCGTTTCTCCCGCATACGTCTAGGAGAATGCGTTTCTCCCACGCACCAGCTCGACCAATCACGGGCCGACACGTTATCGTTCGGCACGTGGCAACGAGAGAATGCGCTATCCTGCTTCCTGCGAGAAGCATCTATAAAGCGATCGATCAGCGGATCGATCGCTCTCTTATCATATAGATCTCAACGTGAACGGAGATCACCGCAAGTATACTTTAATTGCAAATAAAACGTGTTTATCTTTATCCGTGTGTAAGTGCTTCGTGTACGGGTTCTTTCGTCGAAAGAAATTACGGCTTCGTGCAAAAACATTTGGTGACCCCGACGTGATACAACGCGAGTGTAGTGCTTCGTGTAAGTGTATAAAATATTACAAGTGCTTCAGTCATGACGACGCCGGGTGACAGCGAGCACAGCATCGAGGTAGCGCGCCAGCTAACTGCACTGGAAGGTGCAGTTAAAGCGATACTCGATGAGGCTCGCGAAGGAAAGCTTTCCAAAACCATGGCTTCTATAAAGGCCGAAATATTAGAGTCGCTATGGAGCGACGGTAGAAACGCTCTCCTGCAGCTCGAGGGTCTCGCGGGACCGCATCCAAGACGGGTCCCCTTCACCGAGGCGTACGCGACGGCAAAGTGCGCCTTGGCCGAGCTGCACCCGGGGAACATAGTTACGACGCCAGCACTCGACACGACGATGCTGCCGGCCGTTGCAAAAAAGAACCATCTCCCACGGCTAGATCTACCCAAATTTTCGGGATCGCCATCGGAGTGGCCCGCGTTCGCGGGGCGGTTCAACAAACGCGTGGCTGGATTGGAAGAAGATGCAGACCGCTACGCCTTCCTTATCCAATGCTTTGAACGGTGTGAAATAGCCCGTGACAGCTGCGAAGCATTTGAAAATGCTGGGATGACCTTCCAAGACGCGTGGAAACGTCTTGAGGAACGCTTCTACAAGAAGCGCGTGGCATTCTCGGCCACTTTCAGCAGCTGTACGCGTTACCCAAATTGACAGCAGCGTCTTCAACGGCATTGATGCGGCTTATCGACGCCGTTGAAACATCGACATCGTCAGCGCGCCAGATTGCTGGCAAAATGGATCAAGCCGCGTCAGCAGTGGAAGACGGAATGATAGTGAGCTTCGTTTTGAGCAAGTTGGACGAGGAAACCGCTGCTCAGATCACTCGCCGCCTGGATTCTCAGCAGATCCCTACGTGGAAAGTACTCCGCAACGAGCTAGATCAGCTGGCCAACACCCTCTACTACGAACCAAAGGCCAAGCCAGAAAACAACTTCCGGACGGAACGTCCCGCTACGAACCACCCACCGGCGCGGACGGAGCGCGCGATGCTGTCCGCTACTGTGCTCGCAGAAGGCCGACATGCGAATATCGGAACAGTAGGCAATAGAAACCAATCATGGATGGTGGTGCGACGGTGTTATGCGTGCGATAAAACAGGGCACGGGTCCACGTTGTGTCCGGAACTACGCGTGCGGTCGTTTTTGGAGCGTACCAACTACATAATGGCCTTAGGTAAGTGCATCAATTGCTTCTCCCGACAGCATGCTGCAGCAAAATGCCCTTGCGAGAAACGATGCCAAGTATGCTCCAAGAAACACCATACGATGCTGCACGTCGAAAGCAATGGGAGTGAGAAGTGACTATCTGGTTATCATCGCAACCCATTCGCCATGCCCATCCGTTCCCGCTCATCATCGTTTCGTGGATGCGCGGTGCCTGATCCGGTTGGTGCTGCGCTGCATCGCTCTCGTGCGGTGGCCCGTTCCTGCTCATCATCGCTTCGTGGATGCGCGGTGCCTGATCCGGTTGGTGCTGCGCTGCATCGCTCTCGTGCGGTGGCCCGTTCCTGCTCATCATCGCTTCGTGGACGCGCGGTGCCTGATCCTGTTGGTGCTGTGCTGCATCGCTCTCGTGCGGTGGCCCGTTCCTGCTCATCATCGTTTCGTGGATGCGCGGTGCCTGAACCTGTTGGTGCTGTGCTGCATCGCTCTCGTGCGGTGGCCCGTTCCTGCTCATCATCGTTTCGTGGATGCGCGGTGCCTGAACCTGTTGGTGCTGTGCTGCATCGCTCTCGCGCGGTGGCCCGTTCCTGCTCACCATCGCTTCGTGGATGCGCGGTGCCTGAACCTGTTGGTGCTGTGCTGCATCGCTCTCGTGCGGTGGCCCGTTCCTGCTCATCATCGCTTCGTGGATGCGCGGTGCCTGAACCTGTTGGTGCTGTGCTGCATCGCTCTCGTGCGGTGGCCCGTTCCTGCTCATCATCGCTTCGTGGATGCGAGGTGCCTGATCCTGTTGGTGCTGTGCTGCATCGTTCCTGAGCGGTGCTACGTTCCTGCTCACCATCGCTTCGTGGATGCGCGGTGCCTGAACCTGTTGGTGCTGTGCTGCATCGCTCTCGTGCGGTGGCCCGTTCCTGCTCATCATCGCTTCGTGGATGCGCGGTGCCTGAACCTGTTGGTGCTGTGCTGCATCGCTCTCGTGCGGTGGCCCGTTCCTGCTCATCATCGCTTCGTGGATGCGAGGTGCCTGATCCTGTTGGTGCTGTGCTGCATCGTTCCTGAGCGGTGCTACGTTCCTGCTTCACGTCGCTCCGTGATCGCACTGTGCCGTCCAGTGACTGCACCGTGTGACCTCGCACCTGCTCCGGTCCTCATCGTGCCTGAACGGTGCTATGTTCCTGCTTCGTGCCGCTCCGTGATTGCACCTGCTCCAGTCCTCATCGTTCCTGAGCGGTGCTACGTTCCTGCTTCGTGTCGCTCCGTGATCGCACTGTGCCGTCCAGTGACTGCACCGTGCGACCTCGCACCTGCTCCGGTCCTCATCGTTCCTGAGCGGTGCTACGTTCCTGCTTCACGTCGCTCCGTGATCGCACTGTGCCGTCCAGTGACTGCACCGTGTGACCTCGCATCTGCTCCGGTCCTCATCGTGCCTGAACGGTGCTATGTTCCTGCTTCGTGCCGCTCCGTGATTGCACCTGCTCCAGTCCTCATCGTTCCTGAGCGGTGCTACGTTCCTGCTTCGTGTCGCTCCGTGATCGCACTGTGCCGTCCAGTGACTGCACCGTGCGACCTCGCACCTGCTCCGGTCCTCATCGTTCCTGAGCGGTGCTACGTTCCTGCTTCGTGTCGCTCCGTGATCGCACTGTGGCATCCAGCGTGGTGGCCTCTCGTCTATCGTGCGTGCGCCCTCCCCACGGGGGGGAGCTAACGCAACACAGTCAGGACACAAACACGACCACCTAATAGCGTGAAATATTTGGGAAGGAAGTCTTCTTCCCAAAGGGGGGAGGATGGTTGTCGCAATAAACGGTCAAATCGAATTGTAATCCTGATGTCGACTCCGACACGTCGGCATGCGAATTCTCGCATGCGTTTCTCCCGCATACGTCTAGGAGAATGCGTTTCTCCCACGCACCAGCTCGACCAATCACGGGCCGACACGTTATCGTTCGGCACGTGGCAACGAGAGAATGCGCTATCCTGCTTCCTGCGAGAAGCATCTATAAAGCGATCGATCAGCGGATCGATCGCTCTCTTATCATATAGATCTCAACGTGAACGGAGATCACCGCAAGTATACTTTAATTGCAAATAAAACGTGTTTATCTTTATCCGTGTGTAAGTGCTTCGTGTACGGGTTCTTTCGTCGAAAGAAATTACGGCTTCGTGCAAAAACAGGAGTGTTTCGCGACTTTGCCAAGCTTTGGTGCCATTTGGTGAATAATTAATGTTCTAGCCACAATAAACGTGCCACATAATGCCAATAACGAAAACGCCATTTTCAAGGGACTTCCAGTCAAAATGTTTGCAATCAGCGCTTTCCTGTCGAGTTCAGGATTTGGGACTGAGCGATTTTTTCACGATCCAATCAAACGACCAGTTCGTGAATAAACAATTCATACAACAGTACATCCCTTCAAAGTAGAAAAAAGCCGAATGCTAGGGAGCTCCAGTCAAAAACGTTGTCATTGGCGCTTTCTTCTCGAGTTCAGGATTTGGGACTTAGCGTTTTTTTCACGATCCAGCCAAAAGACCAGATCGTGAAATAAACAATTAATACAACTGTACTAGTACATCCCTTCAACTGAAGCAAGCGCACCATACATGACCCGTACGCTAATCATCCAAGCACATGACACGTCAACTAAGTCAACACATAATACAACTTGGAAAACTAACGGGTAAGTAGGTCATCTCGTACACGACGACACACCGACCAAACCAGGTCAACACGTCACATGCACAAGACATCCTACTACCAAGGCCGACCACCTCGACACACGACCTGTTGTTAACCGAACATGGTCAACACCATCATGTGCAAGGCAACCGGGCCAAACGGGTCAACTTATACAACTTGTAACGAGCATGTGTAAGCTTACTGGTGTGGTCCGCACGGTCCTCACATCAAGACAATCAAGTCGAGAAGGAGGCACGCCGACAAGCTCATTAGTGTTAAGTGTCCTTCTCCATCCTATGTCAAGTCACTCGTCTGACACGGAAGTAGCCAACTCTTGTCCACTAATATAAAGGAACGGTCTCCAGACCAGGTCAAGTCACTCGTCTGACAAGGAAGGAGCACGCACCAAGCTTCACCAGAGCACGGTACCACGGTCCCCAGACCAAGATGGTTAGTTACGCCAACGAGGAAGGGGCACGCGTTCCCTTGCTACACTCAACTTAGTACACTCATGCTCTCACAAGAGTATCCCCCTGTGTCGACGTGGTCCCCAGACCAAGACGAGCTTGCGCACATCGAGGAAGGGGCACACGGACAAACCACCAAGCATGGGTCGCCTGAGAGGATCGATGCGAACGCATCTCTACAACTCGCAGCTCCCAGCCTGAAGTCCCGTCGTTTGCGGGCGGTTGATAGGTGTCGAAACTAGGTATATCCACGTTGGGCAGAGCTCAAGCCAACGGCGTTCCCAGTTACGGTACTAACACGTGCAGCGAACTCCACTCATTGCGGCCTAGGTATAGCGGGATGAGACGCCGGGCTGCAGACGCAGACTCCAACGGATCTCAGAGGGTTGTTAGGCCCGCTAGCTTCCGAACACCTAATGGGTTTGAGAAGCGCTATCAGCTCGGATTGGCTACGACCTTAGAGGCGTTCAGGCATAATCCAGCGGACGTAGCGTCATACCAAAGTCCGGTCGGACTAGTATTGAGCCAGTGGTCCGTACCTGTGGTTTCTCTCGTACTGCACAGGAATTCCGTTAAGATAGCGACTATAAGCACACACCAGTAGGGTAAAACTAACCTGTCTCACGACGGTCTAAACCCAGCTCACGTTCCCTTGAAAGGGTGAACAATCCTACGCTTGGTGAATTTTGCTTCACAATGATAGGAAGAGCCGACATCGAAGGATCAAAAGCCACGTCGCTATGAACGCTTGGCGGCCACAAGCCAGTTATCCCTGTAGTGTTCATCGAGTAGCCGTCGGGTACAGACGTATGTAAACACGCTCCGACAAAGTGTGCAAAAAGTGTGTAAAACGGCCTCGGATCGCTCTGAAACCCTCAAAATCGTGTTCAGAGCACCCAATTTACCTATAGATAGTGTTATTTGGTCGAATTTCTGTGATTTTTGCGCTTTAAAAAATTCGTGTTGTTCTGTGTACATTTGCCCCCCCCGGTAGTACCAAATTTCCGGGTGTGGAAAAATGCGCAAAACTGTGTGATTTCGGCGCCGGAAACACTCGATTCTGGATAATTCGACGCTTCTAAAGCGTTTTAAAGTGTTTTCGAGACGTTTTGAGAAGTTTAAAGTGCATAAAAGTGTGTTTACATCCCCATACAATTTGTATGGGGAACTTTGAATGTGAATAACTCAGTGAAAAACGCACGGATTCGTGCCGGATGTGATTTTAAAGGTGCGCGTAGTGACGCTGAACGTGAATTTAAAAAAAAACAGAACGAAAATCGGTGAAAAAACGAGAAAATAAAAGTGTCGGGGTGCTACCGCCGGAGCACGTGCTTTCGGAAAAATCGAAATAAATAGCAAATCGCGAATAACTCCGCGAGTTTTGCTCGGATTCGTGTGCGGTTTTCACCGTTGTGCTTGTTTTTATGCGTACAATAAGATTGCATCAAAAAATTTGTGAAAATCGTGAAAAAAATTTTTGACGTTTCTTGGTGACAGTTCTATAATACCCAAGGGACAAATTTTGTCCGGGGAGCAGTTCCCAAGGGGCAAAAATTTGAAAAGTCCGTTATTGCTCGAAAAGTGCTCGAGTTTACAAAAAGTGCGCAGAAAATTCGGGGAAGAAGTGTAGTGCCCGCGGCAGCTCGAATTTGCTCGATTCGAGTAGTTCGAGCAACTCGAAAACTGCTCGAATTTTTCGAATTTTTTTTTTCGAAAAATTAGAAAAAAAATCGGCGAAGCTGCGGGGTGATAGAGGGCGATAAAACAAAACACGCGAAAATAATTTCCCCCCCTCCCCCCCCCCCCGCTCCCGGTGAAAAATCCCTAAAATAGGTTCAAAAAGGGTCGAAAAAGCGGGCAGCGCAATTTGGACGTGAAAAAGTGCCGGAAAAATTCGGGATTGGTGTGGATCCATTCCCCACGTGAGCGACGCACCCTCTCGTAATTTTTCTCCACCCGCCACCCCTCCCCCCCAGCCCACCAGGGGGGTCGCAAGTCGGACCATAGTGGAAAACCAGCGTGGAAGAAGGATTCTACAGCAGCGATTGAGCGGCAGAACACCAGCTAGACGGCGCTGCATACTTGGGGTCATCTCGACCCCCCGGGGTCAACCGACCCCCGGGGTCACATCGACCCCCAGGGTTATTTAACCCACCAACCTGAAAGTCGGCAAAGATGATGGCATCATCCGGGATGTCAACGCGCGCGAGTGCGAGGTCAGTCTCTGTGGACTGCCGTAGCAGCTTGGCATCCGGCTCGAAGCTGTTTGTGACCGAGCCTCGAGTGGCGCTGCCTAGGGTCAGTGTCACAGGCAACAACAAGCCCGCCGTGGCATCCAAGGCCGCCTCGACCACACCGGAGCTCGAGTTGCTTAAGGCAACAATTCAGCGGCTAGAGGAGCAGAATTTGGAAATGAAGGAGCAAAATTCTCGCCTCTCGGAGCAGATAACTGGCATGTGCCAACTGCTACAGGAGGAGAAGGAGGAGGCGAAGCGCCGTGAAGAAAAGCTGGAGGCGCAAATGGAGAAGCTCGCCGCCGCACATCAGCGCGACCGAGACGTTCTAAACTCCTTACTGGCAGCAAAGGTTGCCGGCGGACAACCGTCAGCTAGCTCGCGTCAACCTCCAACTCCGTTGCCACGCCGATCCTCTGCGCAGCCGCAGCAGCAACAACAACAGCAGCAGCGGAACCAGCAAGAGCAGGAGCAGCCCCGCGCGTCGACGTCGCGTGCAGTCATGCCGCCGCGTAACGAGGCATCGACTGCCGTCCGCGGAGACGTCGTGCCGGAGTTGACCTACAGCGAGGTCGTGCGGCGTAGATATCGCGGAAAAGCTACGGGTAAGCCACGCTCCCAGCAGCAGCCGCAACAGCAGCAGCAGCAGCGTCAGCTACAGCGACAGGCAGTCGGTATCGCGCAGCATCAACAGCAGCAGCAGCAACGTCAGCCACAGCGACAGGCGGTCGCTGGCTCGCAGCAGCAACAGCAGGAGCGTATGCAGCAGCAGCAGCAGCTACAGCGTAAGCGAAAGCCGAGGCCTGACATCATCGAGGTGTCACCCAGCGAAGGCGAAACCTGGGATGGCATTTACGACAAGGTGCGCAAAGCCATCCGTCTCGACCCGGCCTACTGTGTCATGAAAGGGCATATCAAGCAGGGTCGCCGAACCCATGCCAGACTGCTACGCATGGAACTAAGCAAGACGGCAAATGCCCCACTTATGCTTGATGGCGTCCGCAAGATTATCGGTGACGCAGGCGTAAGTCGGCTTGTCACCGAAATGGGTGAGCTGCTCGTATCCGACATCGATCCCCTCGCTGCGGAGGAGGACATCATTGCTGCCCTCGATGAGAAGATTGGCGCAAGTGCTGGAGTAGTTTCCACCAGCATTTGGGAACTTCCAGATGGGTCGAAGCGAGCACGAATCCGGCTACCAGCGAAATCAGCTCGTCAGTTGGAAGGAGCCAAACTATTCCTGTGCGACTGCGTTAGCAAGGTACGTGCAGCTCCACCAACCCCTCCAGAGCGTCAGCGATGCTTCCGCTGTCTGGAGATGGGCCACATTGCGTCGAACTGCCGTTCCACTGCAGATCGGCAGAATATGTGCATCCGTTGCGGACTAGACGGACACAAAGCACGATCCTGCCAAAATGAGGCGAAGTGTGCACTGTGTGGTGGCGCTCACCACATAGGACACAGCGAATGTGCTCGTTCGGCTCAGCGATGCTTCCGGTCCTAAAAGTCTTGCAGGCGAATCTGGGCCATGGCCGTGATGCCCAGAATCTGGTGCTACAAGCTGCCAGAGAGGAGAAAGCAGACGTGCTCATCCTCTCTGATGTTCTGCGTCCACCAGAGAATAACGGCCGGTGGGCATTCAGCAGCTGCCGGACGGTAGCGGTGGTAGCTGTCGGTGAGCTACCAATTCAGCGCGTGTGGTGCAGCGAAGCTCGGGGCTGGTAGCAGCGCAGATTGGCGGAGTGACCTTCATAAGCTGCTATGCTCCACCAAGCCTCAGCCTCGCCGAGTTCGAGCGCTTCATTGAAGCCATAGAACTCGAAGCCTTCTCCCACCCTCAAGTCGTCGTCGCCGGCGATTTTAACGCCAGACATGAGGAGTGGGGCAATCCGAGACTTGCAACCGCGGGGAAGAGCTGCACGCTATGGTGGAGCAGCTTGGCTTGAGCGTGATAAACCAAGGTCGAGAATTCACGTTCGACGGCAACGGGGTGGCTCTCCCGAGCATAATTGACTTGGCGTTCGCAAGCCCGTCGATTGCTCGCCCAGATACGTGGATCGTGAGTACACGCTACACCGCATCAGACCACCGCTATGTCCTCTACACCGTGGGAGGAACACCAGCATCGCCCGAGCAACTGCAGGACCAGCAGCAGCCAGCGCAACAGTCCTCTGCGCAGCAGCAGCAGTCACTTCAGCAGCAGCAGCAGCAGCAGCAGCCATCGCAACAGCAGCAACAGCAACATCAGCGGCAACCGTCGTCGCGGCAGGGTGCTTCCGCTAGCCAGAGGCGTGTGCGTCACGCTGGCCGTAGATGGAAGACCTCGCAGTTTTCTGCTACATCATTCCTCGAGGCGCTGTTCGCTGCGGACTTTGTCCAACGCGCATCGACCCAGGAGGGTATGATCGCAGCCATGTTGAAGGCCTGCGATGAGACAATGCAGCGGGTTACCCGACTGCACCAAGACCCGCATCGTAACACATTTTGGTGGTCTCCTCCTGGCTCGCCTGAGGAACAACTGCGAGGTTGCCCGTGACCGGATGCTGCGGACGGCTGATTTGGAGGAGCGCAGCATAGCAGCAGCTGAGCACAGGACAGCAAGGGCGGAGCTCAGTCGAGCAATTCGAGCTAGCAAGCGGAACTTGTTCCAGGAGCTGATCGAAATTGCAGAAGAGAATGCGTTCGGGGCAGGATATCGGGTCGTCATGTCCCGGCTCCGGGGCAGTCGGACGCCTTCAGAAGCGGACCGGGTCGTCCTCGAACGCATTGTGTCCGACCTCTTCCCTGAGCATCCGCCCTGTGACTGGTCGCAGCAGAGCAACGCGGGAAACGACGAGGGAGCAACAACTGCGGCGGGTGTAGCACCTGTTACTGACGACGAGCTGCTGCTAATCGCGAGTCAGATGGCGAGCCGCAAAGCACCAGGGCTCGATGGCATCCCGAATGCGGCGGTGAAGACGGCAATCACCATGTTCCCGGAGGTCTTCCGGGTCCTGTACCAGGATTGCCTCAACCGCGCTACGTTCCCGGCACAGTGGAAGAGGCAAAGACTGGTGTTGCTGCCGAAGCAGGGAAGCCTCCGGGAGAGAGCAGTTCGTACCGACCCCTTTGCATGCTCGACGCTCTGGGGGAAGGTATTGGAGCGCCTCATACTGAACCGCCTCAACGACCATCTCGAGGAGCCGTCTTCACCCCGACTGTCGGACCGGCAGTTCGGATTTCGTCGAGGACGATCGACAGTGAGCGCCATTCAGCGCGTTGTTGAGGCCGGCCGCACCGCCATGTCATTTGGGCGAACGAACGGCCGGGATAACCGATTCTTGCTTGTTGTGGCGTTGGACGTGAAGAACGCGTTCAACACGGCCAGCTGGCAATCCATTGCCAGCGCCCTTCAGGCAAAAGGTGTCCCAACCGGCCTCCAACGGATGCTTCGGAGCTACTTCGAAGATCGCATGCTATACTTCGACACGAGCGAAGGCCCCGTCGTACGGCATGTTACCGCCGGTGTTCCACAGGGGTCCATTCTGGGCCCCACTTTGTGGAACATAATGTATGACGGGGTGCTGCATGTGCCGCTTCCTCCCGACGTCGAAATCATCGGTTACGCGGATGACTTGGCGCTGCTGGTTCCTGCTACCACCACCGACGAGGTTCGCGCGAGAGCAGAGGAGGCCGTTGACCAGGTCCAACGTTGGATGCAACAGCACGGTCTGGAGTTGGCCCCAGCCAAGACTGAAGCCGTCCTGATTTCGAGTAAGAAGACTCCACCGCAGGTGACATTTCGCGTTGGTGACGTGGAAATCAAGTCGTCTAGGAGCATCAGGTACTTGGGCGTGCAGCTCCAAGATCACCTGAAATGGCGAGACCATGTCACCAACGTCACGGAAAAGGCGTCGCGCGTGGTGGCAGCTGTAACGCGCCTCATGCAAAACCACAGCGGCCCCAGGACGGCCAAGTCAAGGCTGCTGGCGTATGTGGCAGAATCGGTGTTGCGGTATGCTGCTCCCGTCTGGGCGGAGGCAACTCGGGTGCGTGAGTGCCGACGGATGCTGCAACGAGTACAGCGAAGAGCCGCCATCAGGGTGGCACGGGCATTCCGTACCGTCAGGTATGAGACGGCCACCCTGCTCGCTGGACTCGTACCGATATGCCACCTCATCAACGAGGATGCCCGGGTCCATCAACAACTCCTTGCTCCAGACCGTGCTGCAACGAAGGAGGACATCCGGGCGACTGAGAGGCAGTTTACCATCGACTGCTGGCAGAAGGAATGGGATGCCGACGCACTGCAACAGGATGCTAGCCGGCACACGCGGTGGACGCACCGTGTCATCCCATCGGTCGGTGACTGGCAGTCTAGGAAACATGGAGACATGACTTTTCATTTGGCGCAGGTTCTGTCCGGACACGGATTTTTCCGTGACTACCTGTGCCATA
>NW_024412095.1:27500-30000 GCF_016920715.1 Anopheles arabiensis | reverse complement strand
GGATCTACTCTCTGCACTGCGTCGGGTGTTCCTACGTCTGTCTGGAGACATTGCTAGGCCAGTACGGCACTCTGCGCACTCTTGCTTGTCCTCTTCGAGCGACGGGCCTCTAAGCGGGGTTGTATTCCGGTACGACACATCGACTGGTACACATTGCACGCACTAACGATCTCTGCACTGAATGGAACTCATTCATAACCACCGTGACGGGAGACTTTGCTAGTACGCACGATACTCTGCGCATGTGCACATGTTTTACAACCCAACCAACTTAAGCACCTAGGGAAGTTGTGATGCCATCTGAACACCCACCGACTGATGCATTGAACGGCTAAAGTTGACCTTCAATCCGAACTGGCACTTTGCGGCGTGGAGGCAGTTGCGCGACCACTCCTATCCCAAACCAACAAAGCATGGTGTATCCTAAGTGTTCGGTACAAGCACACCACGACGGGACACATTGAACGGTTCAGCGATCTCTCTGCACTAGTGGAAGAACTCCAACGTGATACGGGAGACATTGCTCTAAACCGAACGGCATCTCTGCGCGTTTACTTGACGCACCCCAACTTGGTCAACTGTTGGACTTTTTCGTAATCACGGCGGGACACATTGAACGAGCTCTAACGGATCTCTGCACGCATGGAACATGGTGGCGGGAATCATTGCTAGAACCGAACGGCGCCTCTGCGCGATGTACAAAGCCAACAGGAACCTCGTATCGGCTGCCGAGCCGGAGCTTGAACAACTTGGACTTTCACCTCTAATTTATATCAACTCACCACTCCCCGAGGGATCCGCAGAATTGCTTCTGGGTCCCGTATCGTTATTTGCGATTCGTGTTTGCATTACACTACATTGAACTATTCCAACTTGTTTATCCGCATGGCGAACATTTGCTGCATAGAACATTTAAGTTCCACTTCGCTCTCCCCTACGTGGGTCTGAGCTTCGCTCTCAGGGAAAAAATATGCCACATTTGGTAGGGAGACCCGGTTTCATCACGCTTTGTGCCCTGCACCATATATACCCTCATAAATTTATTCATTGGATTAGATCCAAGGAACACCAGATCATGCACCACTACCCATAATAGCTCATCGAGCTTAGCGTGAATCCTTCGGGTTTCCCTAAGAAGTTCGATTGGTCTTGCAGAGTTTAAAGACAACGAAGCTTAGTTTCAAGCAATGGTTAATATACGCGTATTCAAAACCCTTAGCTGTTACAACTTTTTACTAGAAACCATCACGACGAAGTCTTTGGGTCCGTAGACCCGTGATGTACTGCTCCAGGGAACGTTTTTGATAGGGTGGAAGCTCAAAATCATAGGTTAAAATCATCGGCAGAGCCCACCAGACACCACTTTTGCTTCATTAGTTCGGACTATGGGCATGCGACGATTTTTTTTATCGCGGAGGGACGTATGACCCAAACGGGGGCTTAATGACCCACTGCCACTGCAAACCATGCTCCTACGACTAAATAGAGGTAAAAACTACGATTTGGTGCAATCTTCATGTTTGACCTCGTAGCAAGGTACCCTCCCTATAGTAGGCAATGAACAAATGATCATAATCCCAGGAGGGCAAAAATGGGAACCCGAAAGGAAAGCGCTGTTGGCGCGCCTAAGCTACTGGCCCGTAGAGTAAAAATGGTACCCCAACAAAGTTGTCGATTGACATTCTGATTGCACTTTTCATCATCTAGGGTGCGTTCCTTACACGTTTTGAGGTGTTTTAGCGAAAAACATGTTTTGAGCCACACGAGCTCTCCGGCCCGTTCGGTGCACATTTTTGAAAAAGCTAGGAGCTGCCCCTAGGTTCGGGGTGTCACAAAATATTGAAAAGTGGTCAAAAACCGCTATCCAGAATCGGATGTAGAATCATTAGACGAACTTAAAATTGTTCTACAACCCCCAGTCCGACGCCTCGTATTCGAGATATAGCACTTTGTAGGTCTGACCGAGCAATTTTGTACTGAAATGTATGGCGGACATGTTATTCATTAAACAACATTAACTTGCATCGTGCCCTACTTCATCGGCACAGCTACTATCGACTATCTATTGTTGAAATGGATTGAGTTTGACCATTTTAGCTCTTTTCTTATGCCGTGCACCAACAGTGTGTACCGATCAGGAAAGTACACTACTTACGCGTTCATGGATGTATATGTTGGTACAAGTTGCCGGTCGGAATAGCAGTGCACCAAAACTGTGTACCGATCAGGGAAAGTACAAGACGGAGGCGCAGCCCGAGCGTACGCGTTCATAGATGTCCATGTTGGTACAACCTACATGTACGTACCTTGTTTTTGTATCAAAAGTTCCAATAAAGTGTTTGTATGCTTAAAATGCTTATCTCAACCGGTCACCTTTTGGCCTGCCCTTTTATAGACAGAAACCTAGAACGATACTCGCGATGTTTGTGTTTTTCCATTCGCCCGGGACGACGAAATGAGCTTTGTGCACATCGTGTGAAAACTGTCTCCTCCTCGTATG
>NW_024412095.1:20000-22500 GCF_016920715.1 Anopheles arabiensis | reverse complement strand
TGCGCGACGAATGTACTACGTGATCACCTACCCTGATAGCCCCATGCTGTATCCTCTGATGGGAACTGACCATAATAAACTCGGTCTTAGTCGGGGCTATCTTTAATCCGTTGTCGGTCATCCATCGGTCGATGATGCGAATCTGACTGGAAACGAGAATTTCAATATCATCAACACAATTACCTTCCACCAACAGTACTATATCGTCTGCATAGCCGATAATCCGTGCACCTTCCACCATTGCAACTCGTAGGACTCCGTCGTACATGAGGTTCCATAACGTTGGGCCAAGTACCGAGCCTTGAGGTACACCCGATGTGACTGCAATCTCTGCCGGTCCATCTGTGGTATCATACATCAGCACACGATTCCTAAAATAATCACCAATGATATCATAAAGATATTTAGGAGTGTTAATTCTCTGTAAAGCATTTGCAATCGCCAACCATGAAGCACTGTTAAAAGCATTAGTAACATCTAATGTAACAACCGCACAATACCGTCCACTGTATCTGTTTCTACTTCTAGCTACCGAAACAATGTCCACTACCCGTTGAATCGCATCAACTGTAGATCGACGACTTCTGAAACCAAATTGGTCGTCAGACAGTCCGTTGACCTCCTCGATGTGTGCATTTAGCCGTTGCACTATGATGCGTTCTAAACCTTTACCTGCCCCGTCTAGTAGACAAATGGGGCGAACTGAACCCGTTCCCCTGGTGGTTTGTTCGGCTTCGGTATTAACACCAACCTCTGCCTTTTCCACTCATCGGGGGAACTTCGCGTTCTCTAAACAGCCTTGGTAAACCCTGCAAAATGCATCGGTTGCAGTCAACATACCAACTTTCAGCGCCTCATTCGGGATACCATCTGGTCCCGGCGCCTTCTTGTTAGGTAGTCTCCTGGCAACCGCAAGAATCTCATCATTAGTTACCCTTTCAAACTCTCGTGGCTGATCGATACGATAATCAGGCCACACCGTGTTTGGGTGAGTAGGAAAAAGCTCGCTCACCACTTCCCTAAACTCGTCCAATGTCATGGTTCGGGGTCCAATCGAACCCTCGGCCACTTTCTTGAACGTATGATATACTATACCAAATGATGCGTTGTTCGCTGTTCCCAGGAACTCTTTCCACTTCCTCTGTCGGGTATGCTTGATCAATCGCTTGAGGGCATTCCGTGCCACCTTGAACTCGTCCCTAAAAGTAGAATAGAGATCAGTATTAAAAGCTCTTTGCGCTAATCGATCGCGGTGTTTGCACTCTTTGCGAAGTGCCTCAATCTCTAACGTCCACCAAAATGCACTCTTGTTAGGAGTGTACCTCTACGTTTAGTCATCGTCGCATTGCACGCCGTGACAAGTATACGCATTAAGTCTTCGCTTGTTGTGACCTCGGTCTCAAAAGCGGCTTGCATCATAACTTCAAATATATCTTTGCTAAAATACTTGATGCTCCATCCCGTTATGGGTCGGGACAGATTACGCACGCTTTGCGTCTCAAGATCTATTCGTATTGCACGATGATCAGAGTTCATATAGCTAGATAACACCACCCACTTAAATGATCTTGCTACGGTTCGGCTCGCAAAAGTAAGATCAACTACTGACGTGCGCCCTGGTCCAACATAAGTTGGGGTGCTGCCGTCGTTCAATAAAATTGCGTCAATCTGCGCAAAGGTTGATAAAACCAACTCACCTCTTCGTTTCTGGGTTTCTCCACGCTCGCCAAGTTGGTTGTTCCAACTTACTGACCAAGCGTTGAAGTCCCCCGATAACGAATTTGTGGATACCGGTTACGGCCATTACCGTGTTATCCAACATGTTCTGGAACTCTTCCATACTAAATCTAGGTGGCGCGTAAACGCTAACCACTCGCATATCACCTATGTCAACTATCATTAAACCCTTCAAAGCCTTACTGACTACCTTAACTGGTAAGTCCGCGTTAACCACTACCGCTGCTGTGTTATCGTCATTGCGTAACACTTTGACGTTGGTTGTTGCCAGATACGGATCTGCAATCAACACTATATCCGCAGATTCTTCCCTAATCGTTTGCCACATTAACTGAAATGCAGCATAACTATGATTCTGGTTATGTTGTAGCAACCTAACCATTATGATCTAATCGTTCGCCTTCGGGGACACATATAACTGCCCGTTGCGTGAAGGTTCTGTGACCTCGTACCGCAATCCAAACACTTGACAGAGTTGGTACAAGCTTGCTTCTTGTGTCCACTCAAACCGCATTTCCAGCACAGATTACTTCTGTCTGGTTCCCTACAATGGTAGCTCGTATGGCCTACCTTCCAACACTTATAGCATTTCTGCTCTTCCATAACCTCGCGGATATGGCATATCGACCAACCAACTTTCAGCTTTCCCAAATTCAGGAAGCTTTGAAAGTCTGGCAGCGATACGTTGATCCGTGCCCACTGCGTACCGGCCGCGCGGCCTTTCTTCATTTTGATACGATCTATTTCTATCTCGATGTTGAGC
>NW_024412095.1:0-12500 GCF_016920715.1 Anopheles arabiensis | reverse complement strand
CGACCACTCCTATCCCAAACCAACAAAGCATGGTGTATCCTAAGTGTTCGGTACAAGCACACCACGACGGGACACATTGAACGGTTCAGCGATCTCTGCACTAGTGGAAGAACTCCAACGTGATACGGGAGACATTGCTCTAAACCGAACGGCATCTCTGCGCGTTTACTTGACGCACCCCCAACTTGGTCAACTGTTGGACTTTTTCGTAATCACGGCGGGACACATTGAACGAGCTCTAACGGATCTCTGCACGCATGGAACATGGTGGCGGGAATCATTGCTAGAACCGAACGGCGCCTCTGCGCGATGTACAAAGCCCAACAGGAACCTCGTATCGGCTGCCGAGCCGGAGCTTGAACAACTTGGACTTTCACCTCTAATTTATATCAACTCACCACTCCCCGAGGGATCCGCAGAATTGCTTCTGGGTCCCGTATCGTTATTTGCGATTCGTGTTTGCATTACACTACATTGAACTATTCCAACTTGTTTATCCGCATGGCGAACATTTGCTGCATAGAACATTTAAGTTCCACTTCGCTCTCCCTACGTGGGTCTGAGCTTCGCTCTCAGGGAAAAAATATGCCACATTTGGTAGGGAGACCCGGTTTCATCACGCTTTGTGCCCTGCACCATATATACCCTCATAAATTTATTCATTGGATTAGATCCAAGGAACACCAGATCATGCACCACTACCCATAATAGCTCATCGAGCTTAGCGTGAATCCTTCGGGTTTCCCTAAGAAGTTCGATTGGTCTTGCAGAGTTTAAAGACAACGAAGCTTAGTTTCAAGCAATGGTTAATATACGCGTATTCAAAACCCTTAGCTGTTACAACTTTTTACTAGAAACCATCACGACGAAGTCTTTGGGTCCGTAGACCCGTGATGTACTGCTCCAGGAACGTTTTGATAGGGTGGAAGCTCAAAATCATAGGTTAAAATCATCGGCAGAGCCCACCAGACACCACTTTTGCTTCATTAGTTCGGACTATAGGCATACGACGATTTTTATCGCGGAGGGACGTATGACCCAAACGGGGGCTTAATGACCCACTGCCACTGCAAACCATGCTCCTACGACTAAATAGAGGTAAAACTACGATTTGGTGCAATCTTCATGTTTGACCTCGTAGCAAGGTACCTCCCTATAGTAGGCAATGAACAAATGATCATAATCCCAGGAGGGCAAAAATGGGAACCCGAAAGGAAAGCGCTGGCGCGCCTAAGCTACTGGCCCGTAGAGTAAAATGGTACCCCCAACAAAGTTGTCGATTGACATTCTGATTGCACTTTTCATCATCTAGGGTGCGTTCCTTACACGTTTTGAGGTGTTTTAGCGAAAACATGTTTTGAGCCACGAGCTCTCCGGCCCGTTCGGTGCACATTTTTGAAAAAAGCTAGGAGCTGCCCCTAGGTTCGGGGTGTCACAAAATATTGAAAAGTGGTCAAAAACCGCTATCCAGAATCGGATGTAGAATCATTAGACGAACTTAAAATTGTTCTACGACCAATGTCTGCGACGTTTAGTATTCAAGATATGGCCCGCCCTAGGTCTGACCTGGCATTTTCGTGAAAATTTAAAGCATGGCCATAGGGACGGGTAAAATAGCTATTTTGAAGCAAAACCCATGACTTTAAATGGCCATAACTTTTGAAAAACAAGAGCTAGGTTGCGTTCTTACACGTTTTGAGGTGTTTTAGCGAAAACATGTTTTGAGCCACACGAGCTCTCCGGCCCGTTCGGCACATTTTGAAAAAAGCTAGGAGCTGCCCCTAGGTTCGGGGTGTCACAAAATATTGAAAAGTGGTCAAAAACGCTATCCAGAATCGGATGTAGAATCATTAGACGAACTTAAAATTGTTCTACGACCAATGTCTGCGACGTTTAGTATTCAAGATATGGCCCGCCCTAGGTCTGACCTGGCATTTTCGTGAAAATTTAAAGCATGGCCATAGGGACGGGTAAAATTGCTATTTTGAAGCAAAAACCCGTCTGACTTTAAATGGCCATAACTTTTGAAAAACAAGAGCTAGGGTGCGTTCCTTACACGTTTTGAGGTGTTTAGCGAAAAACATGTTTTGAGCCACACGAGCTCTCCGGCCCGTTCGGTGCACATTTTTGAAAAAAGCTAGGGAGCTGCCCCTAGGTTCGGGGTGTCACAAAATATTGAAAAGTGGTCAAACCGCTATCCAGAATCGGATGTAGAATCATTAGACGAACTTAAAATTGTTCTACGACCAATGTCTGCGACGTTTAGTATTCAAGATATGGCCCGCCCTAGGTCTGACCTGGCATTTTCGTGAAAATTTAAAGCATGGCCATAGGGACGGTAAAATTGCTATTTTGAAGCAAAAACCCGTCTGACTTTAAATGGCCATAACTTTTGAAAAACAAGAGCTAGGGTGCGTTCCTTACACGTTTTGAGGTGTTTTAGCGAAAAACATGTTTTGAGCCACACGAGCTCTCCGGCCGTTCGGTGCACATTTTGAAAAAGCTAGGAGCTGCCCCTAGGTTCGGGGTGTCACAAAATATTGAAAAGTGGTCAAAAACCGCTATCCAGAATCGGATGTAGAATCATTAGACGAACTTAAAATTGTTCTACAACCCCCAGTCCGACGCCTCGTATTCGAGATATAGCACTTTGTAGGTCTGACCGAGCAATTTTGTACTGAAATGTATGGCGGACATGTTATTCATTAAACAACATTAACTTGCATCGTGCCCTACTTCATCGGCACAGCTACTATCGACTATCTATTGTTGAAATGGATTGAGTTTGACCATTTAGCTCTTTTCTTATGCCGTGCACCAACAGTGTGTACCGATCAGGAAAAGTAACTACTTACGCGTTCATGGATGTATATGTTGGTACAAGTTGCCGGTCGGAATAGCAAACCAAACTGTGTACCGATCAGGAAAGTACAAGACGGAGGGCGCAGCCCAGCGTACGCGTTCATAGATGTCCATGTTGGTACAACCTACATGTACGTACCTTGTTTTTGTATCAAAAGTTCCAATAAAGTGTTTGTATGCTTAAAATGCTTATCTCAACCGGTCACCTTTTGGCCTGCCCTTTATAGACAGAAACCTAGAACGATACTGCGATGTTTGTGTTTTTCCATTCGCCCGACGACGAATGAGCTCTGTGCACATCGTGCAGAAAACTGTCTCCTCCTCGTATGTTTTGTCCCTCCACGCATATAATCACCCACATTTGTGTTCAACACGGACGGCGCAGCCCGAGCGAACGCGTTAATGTTTATGTTTGTGCACACTAAAGTTACAATCCTAGGATTTGGTTATTGCGTCGCAGTGCCCGACCGTCGTCGACACCATTCTTGGACAAAAGTCCAAGTACGTAGATACATTCCCTAGGTATGTGCCCGTTCGTGACTTTCGTTGCGTGCTTACAGACACGCTTGGGTATGTTTACCATACAAGGTTTATTAGGAAAACCTGGGAAGGACGCTTGCCCTCCGTCGCGGACACCATTCTTGAAAGAAGTCCTGGTACTTAGCGTTCTTTAATGTACTTGATCAGTTTGTATTGCAATTGCTTTGTGCCATTGACTTTTGCTAATGCTCACTAAGGGGTGTTCGTTTGCGATGTGTATGATAAGCAACTGTCTATTCTTACCAGCAGTTAATCAACACTTTTCACCCAAATCATAGGAACGTAGAGTACTTTCCTGATCGGTACACAATTTTGGTGCACCTCTAACTTCGCCAGCACTTTATCGTTACGTTTTGTGCACAACCTTGGGACATGGTGTAAGTTTCATCATTGTTATGTTTGATTCGGTTTATTATGATTGAAAAATACGCTACGTCCAAGAAATCTGAACTCGAATACTTTTTGCCACGTTGCGCAAAAGCTACTGAGCAACTCCTAGCCGTTTACCGATTTATAATTTAATTTTCGTTATTAGTTTTAAAAAATACGCTAAGTCCCAAAATCTGAACTCGAATACTTTTTCTATGTGCCGCCAAAAGCTACTGAGCAACTCCTAGCCGTTTACCGATTTAAAATTTAATTTTCGTTATTAGTTTTAAAAATACGCTAAGTCACAAAATCTGAACTCGAATACTACAAAAGCTACTGAGCAACTAGCGTCCAACAAAAATCTAAGTCACTGAACTCGAATACTTTTTCTATGTGCCGCTAAAAGCTACTGAGCAACGCCTAGGTTGGTACATTTCTGGTACATGGAGTGTATGCGTGCAGGCGTACTGCCGTGCTGGACCGGAAAATCGCACTTGCTACTAGAACGTAGAGTACCCCAGATAGGTGCTTTTGCATGCCTCTGTTCGACGTCCATGCAACTTGAACGTGCGACACACGTAGCTAGGCTTCCCCATACATATTCCCTAGGGTAGCACCAAATTGCACACTTTCAGGGGTATATTTTGGTACGGTGTACTGTGCATGGTACAAGTATCATTAGCTCGTGCAATTTATTTTGCATCAAGTTGCGATTGCTGGTGCGTCGAGATAGAGTGTTTCGCGACTTTTGCTGCTTTGGTGCCATTTGGTGAATAATTAATGTTCTAGCCACAATAAACGTGCCACATAATGCCAATAACGAAAACGCCATTTTCAAGGGACTTCCAGTCAAAATGTTTGCAATCAGCGCTTTCCTGTCGAGTTCAGGATTTGGGACTGAGCGATTTTTTTTCACGATCCAATCAAACGACCAGTTCGTGAATAAACAATTCATACAACAGTACATCCCTTCAAAGTAGAAAAGCCGAATGCTAGGAGCTCCAGTCAAAACGTTGTCATTGGCGCTTTCTTCTCGAGTTCAGGATTTGGGACTTATGCTTTTTCCACGATCCAGCCAAAAGACCAGATCGTGAAATAAACAATTAACACAACTGTACTAGTACATCCCTTCAACTGAAGCAAGCGCACCATACATGACCCGTACGCTAATCATCCAAGCACATGACACGTCAACTAAGTCAACACATAATACAACTTGGAAAACTAACGGGTAAGTAGGTCATCTCGTACACGACGACACACCGACCAAACCAGGTCAACACGTCACATGCACAAGACATCCTACTACCAAGGCCGACCACCTCGACACACGACCTGTTAACCGAACATGGTCAACACCATCATGTGCAAGGCAACCGGGCCAAACGGGTCAACTTATACAACTTGTAACGAGCATGTGTAAGCTTACTGGTGTGGTCCGCACGGTCCTCACATCAAGACAATCAAGTCGAGAACGAGGCACGCCGACAAGCTCATTAGTGTTAAGTGTCCTTCTCCATCCTATGTCAAGTCACCGTCTGACACGGAAGTAGCCAACTCTGTCCACTAATATAAAGGAACGGTCTCCAGACCAGGTCAAGTCACTCGTCTGACAAGGAAGGAGCACGCACCAAGCTTCACCAGAGCACGGTACCACGGTCCCCAGACCAAGATGGTTAGTTACGCCAACGAGGAAGGGGCGCGTTCCCTTGCTACACTCAACTTAGTACACTCATGCTCTCACAAGAGTATCCCCTGTGTCGACGTGGTCCCCAGACCAAGACGAGCTTGCGCAACATCGAGGAAGGGGCACACGGACAAACCACCAAGCATGGGTCGCCTGAGAGGATCGATGCGAACGCATCTCTACAACTCGCAGCTCCCAGCCTGAAGTCCCGTCGTTTGCGGGCGGTTGATAGGTGTCGAAACTAGGTATATCCACGTTGGGCAGAGCTCAAGCCAACGGCGTTCCCAGTTACGGTACTAACACGTGCAGCGAACTCCACTCATTGCGGCCTAGGTATAAGGGATGAGACGCCGGGCTGCAGACGCAGACTCCAACGGATCTCAGAGGGTTGTTAGGCCCGCTAGCTTCCGAACACCTAATGGGTTTGAGAAGCTATCAGCTCGGATTGGCTACGACCTTAGAGGCGTTCAGGCATAATCCAGCGGACGTAGCGTCATACCAAAGTCCGGTCGGACTAGTATTGAGCCAGTGGTCCGTACCTGTGGTTCCTCTCGTACTGCACAGGAATTCCGTTAAGATAGCGACTATAAGCACACACCAGTAGGGTAAAACTAACCTGTCTCACGACGGTCTAAACCCAGCTCACGTTCCCTTGAAAGGGTGAACAATCCTACGCTTGGTGAATTTTGCTTCACAATGATAGGAAGAGCCGACATCGAAGGATCAAAAGCCACGTCGCTATGAACGCTTGGCGGCCACAAGCCAGTTATCCCTGTCTGATCTCAAGCAAGAAGACTCCGCCGCAGGTGACATTTTTCGCGTCGGTGACGTGGAATCAATGATGTGAACATCAGGTACTTGGGCGTGGCTCAGGATCGCCTGGTGGCGAGATCACGTCACGAAAGTCTCGAAAAGGCGTCGCGCGTGGTGGCGGCGCGCGCCTCATGCAAAACCAGCAGCCCCAGGACGGCGTAAGCAAGGCACCACTGGCGTATGTGGCAGAATCGGTGTTGCGGTATGCTGCTCCCGTCTGGGCTGAGGCAACTCAGGTGCGAGAGTCGCCGACGGATGCTGCAACGGGTTCAGCAGCAGCCATCAGGGTGCTTGGGCATTCCGTACCGTCAGGTATGGACAGCCACCTACTCGCGCTGGACTCGTACCGATGCCACCTCATCAGCTTGAGGATGCTCGGGTTCACCAACAACTCCTTGCTCCAGACCGTGCTGCAGCGAGGAGGACATCCGGGCGACAGGCGGCAGAACACCATCGACTGCTGGCGGGAGGAATGGGATGCCGACGCACTGCAACAGGATGCTAGCCGGCACACGCGGTGGACGCACCGTGTAATTCCATCAGTCGGCGACTAAGGCAGTCTAGGAAACATGGGGCGCACTTTCCATCTGGCACAGGTTTGTCGGACACGGATTTTCCGTGACTACTTGTGCCACAATGGATTCACGTCGTCCCAGGCGCCAGTTGGTGCTTAAGCGTCCCAGGACGGCAGACACGCCTTCTTCAGTGCCGCTTTGCGGCAGTTCGACGACTACTCGGCGAGGAGTTGAACCCTGTCTGTCGGACACCCTCCAGCGGCACTTGTTGCGTGACGCCGATAGCTGGAGATGTATTGCGAAGCCGCAGAAGCGAATAACAGCCCAACTGCAGCGAGCGTGGGACGAGGCGGGCAGCATTGGCTGTTAACGTCATCGAGCGTCAGGACGCAAGCAGAGCTGGAGGCCCAACGCGCGGAAGTGCGGCGGGCCGCTAACGCGACACAACGCCAACCGGCGAGCAGCAACAGCACGCCGGCGGGAAAGAACGTCTGATGGACTTCCCCAACCCCACCAACTTCACCAGGACCGCTCAGCGTGCAGCGCTTCGTGAGCGTCAAGCGCGGTTCAGGGAGAGGAGACGAAACCGTCGTCTTCTCGGGATGTCCGGCCAGGCGATAAACAATGACGATGGCGGCCGAGCAGCGCGGATTTTGCAGCCGGACCATCTGGTATGCGCAACCGCGCAATCGACGAAAACGGGCCACGGACGGTGGCCTGAACGCCGCGGAACAAGCCCGCCGTGGTCGAGGCGAAGTTGCCTCCCGCTAGGCGTGGTATGCGTAAAACAGCGACGCATCGAGCGTGAAAAGCGCCCTATTTGGGAATGAGTGAATTTTCGGTTGAATTTAGAAATAGAAATAAAACATGGAAGGTGCTTTTCGCTGCGGACAAAAGGTTGGCCATTAAGCCATGAAACCCCTGCGGGTAAACCCTCGCAGGTAAAATGTAGGGGAGCGGGAGGGGTTTAATTTTGAAACAAAATAAAAAAACCCGTTTTAAAAGCCAGTTATCCCTGTGGTAACTTTTCTGACACCTCTTGCTAAAAACTCGTTATAACCAAAAGGATGTAAGGCCAAGCTTTCGCTGTCGAAGTGTACTGAACGTTGGGATCAAGCCAGCTTTTGTCCTTATGCTCAGCGTGTGGTTTCTGTCACACAGGCTGACCTTTGGACACCTCCGTTATCGTTTGGAGATGTACCGCCCCAGTCAAACTCCGCACCTGGCACTGTCCATGACGTGGACCGAAAGGACCTGTCCAGGAGTCTTCGAGCCGGGCGGCGCGCGCGGAACCGGGGCAAACGTGACATCATAAACGATCGACCGCGCAAGCAGTGCACCACGATGCACCGACGTACGCAAGCTTGTACCCTTGCGGGCCACGGCTCACGGTCGGACAAGCGGGTAACATACACACGACGATGCTACGATGCAGTCTCCCCGACGGCACCCCCGCAACACACTGGACGCTGAGCGAAACACGGCGCATTGGGCGCGCGCAGGCGAACCGCCGCCACAGCCCCCCCGGAGGTGCGCGCACGATCCGGACCTGGGGCCCGCGCATTCCACAATCATGTAAGTAAGGCAACAGTAAGGTGGTGGTATCTCAGGGCGAGCTCCACGAGCCTCCCACCTATGCTGCACCTCCTATATCGCCTTGTGCCAGACTAGAGTCAAGCTCAACAGGGTCTTCTTTCCCCGCTAGTGCATCCAAGCCCGTTCCTTGGCTAAGCAGATAGGGACAAGAGGAATCTCGTTAATCCATTCTGCGCGTACTAATTAGATGACGAGGCATTTGGCTACCTTTTTTTTTTTTTTTTTTTTTTGTTATCGAAGGGGAAATCTTGCATAAGACACCTGGTGATCAACCCAGTAGTGTAGAATTCTTACTCACAAACCCCTCCGTGCCTTCAGCCGGCCCCAGTGGATCACCCGTTAGGGTATCGGCGTCACTCGGGCGGTGGATGCCCATCATCCCAGGCAACGAATGGCTTCCAACAGTGGTGATTAGCCACTGTCAGCCCTCGGCGATAGTACGATGAACTGATGAATCCTTGTCGTTACTCGTCGTCACTGTCGCTGCTCTGCAAGGCCAACTGGATGTTGGCGAGCAAAGCACGTCGTTCGCCTCGTTCGATGACGTGTCTTCGATGTTGTTGTCGAATCATAATCGCCCGTACTGCTTGATGAACCATGCTCAGTTATATCTGTTAGCAGACATAACTCCGATGATGTTCTCCGGCGTTAACTCCTCGTCGACTTGATGCTGAAGTCTGATGATTAATTCACGATGACGTACACAATGGTGTCCTCAGGTTCCTCGCACATGCGCAGCGAACCCGTTAACTGCATCCGATGAAGCTGGTAGGCGTAGAAGCCATGGCTGGAAAAAGAAACTGAAAGAAATCTACACCACCAAATCTTCTACTTATCCATCTGTTGACGTCGGGTGTGAGACGGTATGTCCACCGACCGTGAACACTCTCATCCCATTTCGTTGCCATCGTTCCATAGTTGTGACACGTTCCATGTTACGTGCAACCGATCCGGCGATGTTCTCTGCTCGTCTCCGATGAAAAGTCCTGAGTCCTCGTCCGGGAGGAGATGGCAGGATCATTCCCGCAAGCACGCAGACTGCATCATGAGAAGTTGTCCTGAAAGAAGAGATAACTCGCTGGACTACTGGCCGGTAAAACCGTCGTAGCCATTGTCTACGGTTAGCAAATCTAAGGGTATGACACCAAATGGGCGAGGCATACCGGACCTTCGCCACAACAGTAGGCAATTGCTCGCCTAGCATTACTACTCGGACCTGCCTTATTAGGCATCATCCTTACAAGGTGGTCCATAGCTTCGTCGCTCTCTCCACCGCATACCTGATGTGGCGAAGTGTAATTGGGGCGGTCATCTAGGACCATCCCAAATACTTTAAGCTGCGACAGATGTACTACGTGATCACCTACCCTGATAGCCCCATGCTGTATCCTCTGATGGGAACTGACCATAATAAACTCGGTCTTGGTCGGGGCTATCTTTAATCCGTCGGTCATCCATCGGTCGATGATGCGAATCTGACTGGAAACGAGAATTTCAATATCATCAACACAATTACGCTACCAACAGTACTATATCGTCTGCATAGCCGATAATCCGTGCACCTTCCACCATTGCAACTCGTAGGACTCCGTCGTACATGAGGTTCCATAACGTTGGGCCAAGTACCGAGGCGAGGTACACCCGATGTGACTGCAATCTCTGCCGGTCCATCTGTGGTATCATACATCAGCACACGATTCCTAAAATAATCACCAATGATATCATAAAGATATTTAAGTGTTAATTCTCTGTAAAGCATTTGCAATCGCCAACCATGAAGCACTGTTAAAGCATTAGTAACATCTAATGTAACAACCGCACAATACCGTCCACTGTATCTGTTTCTACTTCTAGCTACCGAAACAATGTCCACTACCCGTTGAATCGCATCAACTGTTGATCGACGACTTCTGAAACCAAATTGGTCGTCAGACGGTCCGTTGACCTCCTCGATGTGTGCATTTAGCCGTTGCACTATGATGCGTTCTAAACCTTTACCTGCCCGTCTAGTAGACAAATGGGGCGAACTGAACCAGTTCCCCTGGTGGTTTGTTCGGCTTCGGTATTAACACCAACCTCTGCCTTTTCCACTCATCAGGGAACTTCGCGTTCTCTAAACAGCCTTGGTAAACCCTGCAAAATGCATCGGTTGCAGTCAACATACCAACTTTCAGCGCCTCATTCGGGATACCATCTGGTCGGCGCCTTCTTGTTAGGTAGTCTCCTGGCAACCGCAGGAATCTCATCATTAGTTACCCTTTCAAACTCTCGTGGCTGATCGATACGATAATCAGGCCACACCGTGTTTGGGTGAGTAGGAAAAAGCTCGCTCACCACTTCCCTAAACTCGTCAATGTCATGGTTCGGGGTCCAATCGAACCCTCGGCCACTTTCTTGAACGTATGATATACTATACCAAATGATGCGTTGTTCGCTGTTCCCAGGAACTCTTTCCACTTCCTCTGTCGGGTATGCTTGATCAATCGCTTGAGGGCATTCCGTGCCACCTTGAACTCGTCCCTAAAGTAGAGATAGAGATCAGTATTAAAAGCTCTTTGCGCTAATCGATCGCGGTGTTTGCACTCTTTGCGAAGTGCCTCAATCTCTAACGTCCACCAAAATGCACTCTTGTTAGGAGTGTACCTCTTACGTTTAGTCATCGTCGCATTGCACGCCGTGACAAGTATACGCATTAAGTCTTCGCTTGTTGTGACCTCGGTCTCAAAAGCGGCTTGCATCATAACTTCAAATATATCTTTGCTAAAATACTTGATGCTCCATCCCGTTATGGGTCGGGACAGATTACGCACGCTTTGCGTCTCAAGATCTATTCGTATTGCACGATGATCAGAGTTCATATAGCTAGATAACACCTCCACTTAAATGATCTTGCTACGGTTCGGCTCGCAAAGTAAGATCAACTACTGACGTGCGCCCTGGTCCAACATAAGTTGGGGTGCTGCCGTCGTTCAATAAAATTGCGTCAATCTGCGCAAGGTTGATAAAACCAACTCACCTCTTCGTTTCTGGGTTTCTCCACGCTCGCCAAGTTGGTTGTTCCAACTTACTGACCAAGCGTTGAAGTCCCCCGATAACGAATTTGTGGATACCGGTTGACCATTACCGTGTTATCCAACATGTTCTGGAACTCTTCATACTAAATCTAGGTGGCGCGTAAAAACGCTAACCACTCGCATATCACCTATGTCAGCTATCATTAAACCCTTCAAAGCCTTACTGACTACCTTAACTGGTAAGTCGCGTTAACCACTACCGCTGCTGTGTTATCGTCATTGCGTAACACTTTGACGTTGGTTGTTGCCAGATACGGATCTGCAATCAACACTATATCCGCAGATTCTTCCCTAATCGTTTGCCACATTAACTGAAATGCAGCATAACTATGATTCTGGTTATGTTGTAGCAACCTAACCATTATGATCTAATCGTTCGCCTTCGGGGACACATATAACTGCCCGTTGCGTGAAGGTTCTGTGACCTCGTACCGCAATCAAACACTTGACAGAGTTGGTACAAGCTTGCTTCTTGTGTCCACTCAAACCGCATTTCCAGCACAGATTACTTCTGTCTGGTTCCCTACAATGGTAGCTCGTATGGCCTACCTTCCAACACTTATAGCATTTCTGCTCTTCCATAACCTCGCGGATATGGCATATCGACCAACCAACTTTCAGCTTTCCCAAATTCAGGAAGCTTTGAAAGTCTGGCAGCGATACGTTGATCCGTGCCCACTGCGTACCGGCCGCGCGGCCTTTCTTCATTTTGATACGATCTATTTCTATCTCGATGTTGAGCTGTGCTTTGACAGACTCACAACCTCCTCTGGGGTGGTGATTTCATCGAGATGCATGATCTCAATCATTTTAGAAGGAGCTAGCGTTCTCACTGACGCCTTGCCCTTCACCGCTTCCTTAACCTTTGGGGCAATTGCACTAGCAGAACTACCCTGCTTAAGTTCTAGCAACATGCCTCCATTCTGGGCCCGTCGGACCTTAGAGATTGTCTCTCAACCGATTTAAGAGCATCGGACTGCTTCATTTCCTTGAGCGAATTTCGCCAGCTCCTCGGAAGTGCAGTCCGATATCAGCAGAGCCTCA